>NC_080180.1:62757054-62834554 GCF_950295315.1 Erinaceus europaeus | reverse complement strand
CTTCAGTTTTTGTATGTTTGGAAAACTTTTGGTTTCTCCTTTGGACTTCAAGGGTAGTTTTCTCATGGTTGGTGGTTCTTGTCTTTTAGTATTGTAATAATGTCATTCTGTTCCCTCTGTGCTTCTCAAATTTGTGTTGAGAGATCCCCTGAGAAATTGATGGTTCTGCCTCTCTATGTCAGCTTCTTTCTTTTCCTTGCAGCCTATAATATTTCCTCCTTGTTCTTGTTTTTGGATAGTGTGACTACTATATTTTTTGCCATTGCCTGTTTGGGGTCAAGTCATTTTAGACTCAGTACAGCTTCCTCTCTTCCCATCTTTTGACCGTTGCCTACATGAGGAAACTTTTCTGCAATGATGTCTTAAGAGTATGTTCTATGATCCTCTCTCTTGTTCTCTTTCTCCTCAGGTATCCTAGTGAATTTATGGGATAAGATAGTTCCCGCTTCCCTACACCTTAGAGTCTTTGTTAAAAGATAAGTTCTTTTTCCACATGAATATATAATAATAAATAAATAGGAAAGATACATCCCCCAATACTCAGTTGGCTAAGGCACCAAACCTCTTTTTCTATAAAGCATTCAAATCAGATGCCCTGCTAACCACGAGAAGCAGATTGTGTTTCTTCCACAGGAATCCTGGAAAAAACCATCTGGACCCCTGCACACCCTGACATCACCCACTAGATGGCACGACTACAGTGGCACACACCCCCGAAACCCTAGATGTCACCTGACGCGATCTGAAGAATCTGATTCACAGACTTCAAGGACAGAACTTTTTTACTGTCTTTCTGCCTTTCCTACTTCTGCTTTGCCTGTCACGTTTTGGCGGTTCCAGCTCACAATCTACAGAAAAGTGGAATTCCAGTAGCTGACCTTCCTCATGCAGCATTTCATCCCCTGCCATTTCTCCCCCTAGTCGCCTACTTTGGACTGAGACTTCTACCAGACTTGCTGGTATACCCTTTGGACACTTTAGACAATTTTACAGTAGCTTCCTTTCCCTCACGTTGCTGGTTTTTCATAGACTGACCCTGAGTAGTTCATAGACTTTACACACTGTTGCCCTGAGCATTAGATAAAAGGAAAGGGGGAGATGCTGGGAAATTGTGCCGATGCAGTCACATCTGCCATGTTGTGTGTGCCATCAGGCTACTGCTAGTTCCTGTGAGGGTTGGGACATTCTCGGAGAGCCTGTTCCGCCATGTTATGCCCTCAGGACATTGTCTATATTCCCGAAATATTTGGAGTGCTTTGGTTACTCCTCCCCCTCCCATTCTCACGAGAGTTGTTATCCTACCCTGGAGTGCTATGGTTACTCCTCCCCCTTCCCATTCTCGTGAAAGCTGCTCCTATAAAAGCCTTTCTTCTTCCGCACCTCGTTCTCTTGCCAGTGCTTCACTCCTGTGTTCAGACACAGGAAAGGTTACTGTGTGAGGCGGCCATTTTCGCTACCTCCACGTGGCCCAACCTGCTTCTCTAGCACCCAACTCTGAGGTGCCAGCACAAATAAAGATTTGTGTTCCCTCTTTGCTCCGGACCCCCTCTCTCTCTTCTCCGCGGCCCATGCACAACAACAACTGGCTCAACAACATCGAGGTCTGCTATTTTTACATAGAACTGCTTCATTTCTCATAAACCTTCCTTTTTCAGTTGCATCATATGCCACGAGTGTGGTGGTTTTGTCCGCCAGGCCTGTTATTCTTTCCTCAAGTTGGTTTACTCTTGGATGCAAGGTCCCTTAAATAGGCCTTTGTGTTGTTGAGGCTTTCTTTTATTTCCAGTATTTCCTTTCAGAGTTCTCTTTGTGAAGCTCTCAGCTCTTTGGTGAAGAGCTCCCTGGTTCCCTTAATTTGTGTCTATATATTAGTGTTGCTGTTTCAATTAATGACTTCCTGAATTCTATCTCAGACATGGTTTTCCAATTATGATGCATTTCCATGACTTGATTTTGTGTATTTCTATTCAAATGACAGGTGGCACCATGGGTGAATTATTGATGGATATTGTAGTGGGGTTCTGCTGGTGGTGGGGTAGAGTTTTAACTTTTCAAATATACTGAGAGGCAGAGAGAGACAGAAAGAGAGAGATGCCCCAGCACTAAAGACTACCTGCATTGAGCTCTGGGGGCCTAGCTCGAACCTGGGTCACCTGCATGACAAAGTAGCCTACTATCCTTGTGAGCTATTTAAAGAGACTCAAAGCAAACAGATCTAAAGGTGAGGGCATATTTTAGTTTAATCAGAATCAAAGGGGTTTAAAAAAAAGAAGTCCTCCAGTTTTATTTTCTGTATCCACTTGTACAGTTGACCAGATGAAGTTATAATAGCTGCACAGACACCAATGTACACTTCAACACTACAATACTACTTTTACTTAAAATCAAGACTTAGAATCAACCCAAGTGTTTAACAACAGATGAGTGGTTAAGAAAGTAGTGGTATAGGGGCTGGGCAGTAGCACACCAGGTTAAGCAAAAGTAGCACAAAACACAAGGTGTGGCACAAGGATCCTGGATTGAACCTCCATCTCCCCACCTACAGACGGTGAAGCAGGTCTGCTGGTGTCTGTCTTTCTCTCTCTCTCTCTCTCTCTGTCTTCCCCTCGCCTCTCAATTTCTCTGTCCTATCCAATATATATATATCTGCCAGGAGCAGTGGATTTGTAGAGCAGGCACCAACCCTGGAAACAAAAAAAGAAAAGAAAAGAAAGCAATGGTATACATACAGAATGGAATTCTATTAAGAATGATGACGTCTCCTTCTTCACCTCATCTTGAATGAAAATTGAAGGAATCATGTTAATTAAGATAAAGCAGAAAGAGAAGAATGAATATGGGATGATCTCACTCATGGACAGATGTTGAGAAATAAGAAGAAAAAGAAAAAACACAAAGTAGAACTTAGACTGTATTTGGTATATTGTACCAAAGATAAAAAGTTAAGGGGGTCGGGTTGGGGTGGAGAGCTTTCAGGTGCTGGTACTTGACAGTGGAAGTGGACTTAGGCTGGGGTTGAAAGCGTTTTGCAGAAAATTGAGACACTTTAAACTTGTATCAACAACTGTATTTACTGTAAAGCATTACCCCCCCCCAGTGAAAAAAAGAAAAGAAAGTTGTGATCTAAAGACACACTTGGCTACTCTCCAGCTAAGAAGAGATGAGATCTCTTGTACAACATGATTAGAACTGGAGGTGGTTGTGCTAAATGAAATCAGCCCGAAGGAGAATGTCAGGTGCTAGATGATCTTGTAAATGTGAAGAAACAAAGCAAAGAAAGGCACTGGCAGAGTCTTGGTCTGTGATGACAGCTCTGAGATTGCCAAGGGGGGAAGGGAAAGAGAAGAAAATGGAGAGGGCACCACAGCTCTGTATCTGCTCCTGGGTGAGGCGTGGCGTGGTATGTGCACAGGTGAACTTGTGTTTGAAAACATAAATGCTCTTGTTAAATATGTTCTCTGGATTCAGATGACCTTTGGATATATGTCAGCAAATGATTTTCTTATCAGACAACACCCGCATGCCAATTTATGCTATCAACCAAATGGATCGTTGTGGATGTGATTATGTCAACCATTGTGACAGTAAGTTGAGTTTGTTCACTGTGCTGTAACTGATTACAGTAGCTCAACAAAACACATACCATAGACATTCAGGTTATTTCCCAGGCACCAGGCATGGCATGCTGTATTTCATTGAACACACGTAATACAATACACAAGGACCCAGTTCCTAGCCCCTAGTCCCCGCCTGCATTTGCACAGCTTCACAGGTGGTGAAGTAGTGCTGCTAGTGTCTTTCTCTCTCCCACTCTATCTCTCCCTCCCTCCCCTCTCAATTTCACTGTTTCTATCCAATAAATAAATACATGCATACTTTTAAAATTATATTTGATATTCTGTGTATGTGATTTTGTTAGAGCTGACTTGTTTAAATGTTCTGTCAGTCTGTCTGCCTGTCTATCTGTGTATCTGAATAAAGTGCCCAGAGCAGTTTGTTTGGTGTTACCAAAAATAAAAACAAACAAACAAGCAAAAACACTGGAAAGCAGTTTATTTTGTGGGGGAAATTAAGAATCCATTGTCGATTAAGCACTAAAAATGTAAACTCATCAGCAAAAAGGCCAAAGCAATATACAGCACAACAAATTAAGAAGCAAATAAAAGTGATTCCTCTGATTTTTTTTTGTGTGTGGCTGTGCTGAATTTCAGCATTATTAATCTGTGCTTAGTATCAGTGTTGGTTTTTTTTTTTTTCTCCTGACTGTTCCAACATGAACACAGTCTAGTCTGTTTTGCCAATATTGGCCTTTAGCAGAACAATCTTACCCATTTCTTCCCATCTGCAGGTACATATGCCTGCAGACTACCTTCTTCTTCTTTTTTTTTTTTTTCCTCCAGGGTTATTGCTGGGCTCGGTACCTGCGCCATGAATTCACTGCTCCTGGAGGCCATTTTTCCCCCTTTTTGTTGCCCTTGTTGTTGTAGCTTCATGGTGGTTATTATTATTGCCATTGTTGATGTTGTTCATTGTTGGATAGGACAGAGAGAAAAGGAGAGAGGAGGGGAACAGAGGGGGAGAGAAAGATAGGCACCTGCAGACCTGCTTCATCGCCTGTGAAGGGACTCCCCTGCAGATGGGCAGCTGGGGCTCAAACCAGGATCCTTACGCCGGTCCTTGCGCTTTGCGCCAAATGCGCTTAACCCACTGCGCCACCGCCCAACCCCCTGCATACTACCTTCTATCAGGCAACAAAGGTTAATATATGGTGCAGGGGGTAGGAGCTGCCTTAATTTTCTTTTATTATTGTTGAAGTCAGGCAGATAAACACCTATAGGAAGATTCTACCTGCAGGCATGAATATGCTTTAAGAGAAAAATCTCTTAAGTTAGGCATTGCACTTTTGGAAGGAATATTTTAATGTCTTTGCTAATTACAGCCCTGCTCAAATATATATATATATGCTTTGAATATGTTTGGAATTTTTCCAAATCATGCTCCAACACTGAAGTCTGTTTGCTCACATCTCAGGAGATAAAAGAAATAAATACAACTGTTTTTTTTTCCCTTAAATAGTCTTATTCTAAGATTTTCATTAAAAACCAAATATCCATTCTTGGTTTTATATTTTCAATTGATGGCAGCACTATAAATATGAGGGTTTTTTTCTTTCTTTCTTTTAAGTCTCATGGAAATATGTTCCAAATAGTGACTAATGAAAACATAATTACATGACATCTATTTCAGAAATTTAAAATAAATGTGTTGTTGATGAAGTAAATGCTTATACTAAAAATACAATCACTTATTTTGACTCTTTGGAAAATCAAAGAAATTGGAAGAAAATGCTCGAAATGTTATCACTAATCCAGAATGTTGCTAATACTAAAATTCTTAATAGTTGCTAAACAAGTCCAACTGATAACAAACAGTAGAAAATTGGGAGCTAGGCCAAACATAGATTCACATTTAAAAAATACATTAATTGCTTTTTGGCTTCTCGACTCTCTGAGGACTAAGCTGAGAAGATTCTCCACGATCAGTTGTCAGTTTCCAATAAATCTTATAATTCCCTTTGCCATTATAACTTGATTTTGATCTATAGAATCTGAAATCTAATAGCAGGTGGCTTTACAATTAGTGGAAATATTTTGGACATTTAACTAAGGAGTATTTCGAAAGGACTTTGCATTTGTTACTAGACATCTATAATTTTTAAAATTATAGGATGGATAAAAATGGAAGCCCATGAGAGTAACATCCTGTGCCCTCTGCTACTACACATTGACTGCTACTTTATAACTAAACTTTCAGGGGAAGATTGCTGATGCAATTGTTATCCTACCTTGCTTATAGAAGAGCTTTGTGTGAAAAATCTGTAAACGTAAGGGACATCCGTGAACTTTTGTATCAACGTTTTGAAAAACTGGCTAAAAGACAAAACCGTTTCTCACCAGCTTTCAAGTTGAGATGAAAACTGGCCTTGATAGAAATTATTCTCTGACAATATAGGTTGTAGTGGAGAAAAAAATTGTAACAGAATTTGAATAGATATTTAGAATGGCTGTCAGTTTTGCAGTTTCTATTTTTTTTTTGTTTTTTGAGAAAAAGGATGAGACACCACAGTACCACTCTATCACTCTGGAAGCTTCCCCTTTGCACAACGTTCCCCAGTAGTGACCAAACACTCAGACCCAGTCCCTGCACGTGTTCCTTGCACTTTGCCTAGCAAACTGCCCAGCCTCTGCAATTTGCCTTCTAGAAGGAAACTTAAAAAACTGTTACAATTTAATTTTATTATCTTGAATTTTAGCTTTTTAAAATAGTTTCGTATCAAGGAAAAAAAACTGTTCATGACTACGATTTAATTCTACTTAGCTTTACATATTTAAGCCAAGTAACTTTATTGTGGAATATAATTGCTGCTTTTTTGTGGTCAGAGCTAATGTACATCAGCAGAGAAGTCAGGTCACCATGTCCAATTATGTGTATGACAGAAAAAGATCAAAGGTGGGGTGAGAGTGTTTTGCACTTATTAAGTGGAGATGAGAAAGTGTCCCCATGTGATATCAGGTGTACTGTGAACCATTAACCCCTCAGTCAAATAGGTAAAAATTACTAGTGATATGTGCAAAGGCATGCTGGTTTACATTTTTTTTCTCAAAGAAGCATTGGTTTATTACCACTTACAAGTTCATAATAGACAAAAATAGTGTTTGGTTATTAGCCTCCCGTCTGATGTATGGCATGTAAAGATCTCCCATCCTGTAAGGGGTATCTTTGTTTATCTTTTGCTGTGCAGAAGATTTTTAAATCTGATATAGTCCCACTCATTTATTTTCATTTTAGTCTTCTTTGTAATTGGATTTGTATCATTGAAGATGCCTTTAAAATTTCGATGGAAAAGAGTTCTGCCAATATTTTCCTCTAAAACTGAAATTTTCTAGTCTAAAACCCAAGTCCTTGATCCATTTGGAATTTACTTGTATGTTTAGTAAAATATAGTGGTTCAGTTTCATTCTTCTATGTGTTTCAATCCAATTTTCTCAACACCATTGTTGAAGAGACTCCCATTTCCCCATTTAATAAATCTGTCAAAGATTAGAAGTCTGTAGGTGTATGGGGCTGACAAAAATAATTTTTAACAACTCATATGTTTCACGAACTTTGGGCAAAGTTTGGAAGTCTACCATAAAAATAAGGCATGTCATTTTTTTCTTTTTAGGGTTGTGATAAATTCCTAAACAAAATCCTAATTTTCAAGCATTGTGCAGTTTGTATAAGTAGGGACATCAATTTTCCTCTTCTTGAAGGGTTACTGAAGTGGTTTCAGGAGACCAGCATTGGCAGTGCTGATCTTAAAGCTTAATTATCCATCGTATGGTTATACTGAGGTTGTACACGTTCATGCTCTCTGCTGCTCTTCAAAATTACATTCTACTCTCCAGTTCTATTAGATGGTAGTAAATGTGGTTTTTAGGAAGAAGACTGTTAGGATGTTAATAAAAATCAGAACCATGTAACACAAAATCATGTTATTTTTAGGTAATGAATTTTTAGAACCACTTTAAAATGATTAAGATCCTATGAGACATCCATGAAATTGGCTCAAAGCTCATAAATTGTACTCATAACTTTGGCATCAAATTTTGGTGAGATGGTTATCATATTGGGTCTGAGACTGTACATCTGTAATTAAAAGATTGTATGTCTGTCAGATATGACATCTAGTTTCAAAATGTCACAGACTTCATTCATGGGAACTTAATAATTCATTAATAGTACATTTGTGTGTTTCGGGAAGTAAATCCAGAGACTGAGAAAGAGAGGAGTCATCAATCAAAACTCTCAACTTTACAGTAATAATGGTGAAGTCGTGTAGGTGGCATTTACCTCTGTTAAGTGCAAGGACATCACGACCATAGAGTCTGGATCTGGACACAGATGGCAGAGTTGAGCCAAATGTGAAAATGGGACGATTTCTGTTCCATGCTCCTTTAGGAAAAGCTACTGGAGATCTTTACACAGGAGAATTCATGTCCCAAAACATTCTGCATTTTAGCTGGGATTCCACATTCATATATGTGAAACACAATGGCCAGGTTGCTTTTTGATGTAATTTAGAGAAGTGTGTTTTGTACTAGGAACAAGGAAGTCCTTAGAAGCCCTGTTTGAAAGTTGAGAGATGCTGAGTCTCCAGTTAGTTCATGGATGGCTGGGCAACCATGGGTGACAGACTGCCTGTGCAATTTCAAGAAATAAGAGTGAAGAAAAAATAAATCCTTGGATGTGGGTATCAATCATAGAAACAACAAATAGAGCAGATTTGTGTCAGGAAGAAAAGAGGAAATATCAAAATTATGAACTTAGCATCTGTGGCGTGGTGGCACACCTGGTTGAGCACACGTTGCAATGTGCAAAGACCTGGGTTCAAGCCCCTGGACCTCACCTGCCAGGGGGTGTGGGGGGGCTTTGTGAGTAGTGAGGCAGTATTGCTGGTGTCTTTCTGACTCTCTCCCTATCACTTCCTTCCCTCTCAATTTCTGGTTTGACTCTATCCAATAAATAAATAAAGATAATATAGTTTTTTTAATCATCAACTTAGGACATGGATCAGAAAGTCATAGGTACATAATGTGAATTCAAATTCATGGGAATGTTGATATAGCAGAGTGGTTATACAAATTCATGGGAATGTGTGTCATCAGCTCAAAGTAGAGCAGGCAAATCTGGGACATGAGCACACAGAACTTGAGGATGGAAGGCACCAGTACTTGAGTGTAATTTGACGAGAAGGAACAGATCTAACAGAGATTTTATTTGGGAATCCACACTTAGAGGTTATACCGTGGGAGTCGGGTGGTAGCACAGCGGGTTAAGCTCCCGTGACACAAAGCACAAGGACTGGAGTAAGGATCCCGGTTCCAGCCCCCGGCTCCCCACCTGCAGGGGAGTCGCTTCACAGGCGGTGAAGCAGGTCTGCAGGTATCTGTCTTTCTCTCCCCCTCTCTGTCTTCCCCTCTTCTCTCCATTTCTCTCTGTCCTATCCAACAACAATGACATCAATAACAACAACTACTACAACAACAATAAAAAGACAACAAGGCAACAAAAGGGAAAATATAAAAAAAATTTAAAAGAAGTTATACTGTATAGTATGTCTCTTCATATCACATGATGCTGATTAAAACTGATCACTGGGTTTAGCTAGAAAGATATTGGTAACCTTAGCAAATCTGATTTCTTTCAGTATGAAATTCCTATTTGAGGGCTGACAAAGTAGCCCAGCTGTGAAGAACATCTACCTGTCTTATCTGCAACCCGGGTGTGAACCCAGCCCCTGCTGCACTGGACGATGTTTAGATGCTGTGGTCTCAGTCTCTCTCTCTCTCTCTCTCTCTCTCTCTTTTTCTATCTGAAAAAGCCAGACTGAGCAGTGAAGTCAGCAATCCTATGTGTGCACACATATGTGTTCTATGTGGAATAGCGGGCAGGTGTGAATATGGTAGGTGTGAGAGGGCAAGGCAAACCGAAGGCCTGTTGTACATTCACTGCTTCTGTTTGCTTGTTTGCTCCTCTAAGTATTGCTAATCCACCCAAGGTCATCCCTGCAGCCCAGAAGATGAATGCACTGCTCCTGTTGGTCATTTGTTTCCTTTTTATTTTATTTTAGAAAATAGAAATTGATAGGAGAAGGGGCCATATGAAGAGAGATACCTACAGCCCTGCCTCACTGCTTGTGAAGTGTCTTCGTAACCCCCAAAAGTACAGACCAGGGTCTTGGACTACATGAAGACTAATCCAGGTGTACCACTGCAGGACCTTTCATTCACTGCCTTTAAACTATTGCTTCACCTTTCCTGCAGATTTGCTTATCAAGTGTGGGGAAGCAGGACATTTGAGTGCAATTAGAGGGGCAGAGTTGCCCAAGAAAGATGAATAGGTCTGATTGGTTTCATCTCTGTTCTTAGGGAAAGAAGTAAGTGCTCAGTACTGAGAAGTCTAGGGAAGAATGATAAGTAGAGAAACAGCCTTTTGAGGCATGAGGAAAGTGACGTAGAGGGGCCCGGTGGTTGGGCAGCTGGTTGAGTGCACATGTTACAATGCACAAAGACCAGGGTTCAAGCCCCCAGGTCCCACCTGTGGGGGGAAAGCTTTGTGAGTGGTGAAGCAGGGCTGCAAGTGTCTCTCTGTCTCTCCCCCTCTCTATCTCCCCCTTCTTTCTTGATTTCTGGCTTTGTCTATCCAATAAATAAATAAAGATAATTAAAAAATCGTGAAAAAGAAAGAAGTTGCCCATAATAAACTAAGGTCAGAGGCCACACATAAGTTTGAAGTCCATTGATATAACCAAACAGAAATAGAGTTTGTGTTAAATTTTTTATTTGAGAAGATTTTTTTCTTATTTTTTTATTTTGTTTTACTTAAAGGGTTTTTCAGACCCTTTAGTGAATCACTAGGCAGTGAATTTCTAAGAATGTTTTTAAATGTTATTTGAGCATGTGTGCCCTTTGTTATAGGGCAAGAATGCTAAGGACCTGACTAGTTTCCTTTTTCTGATACAGACTCTCTGGCAAATGTTTACAGATCACATTGAGAAAGACCAAGGGGACGATTAAAACATAAATTCTGAAATAACTCAGAGGGTCTAAGACAGATTAGCCTTGGAACTTCTGAAATTCAAATATTCTCACAGATTTTATTTCTACTTTTCCTCCCATCCCAAATTGTGTTTAGTAAGACCTTCTCCCATCCTTTGTTTTTCCACAGATTAATAAAGTAAGTGTGAGTTCTATTCTGTGACATATACACAGCTATTATCCTGTGGTAATCAGCCTCTAACCGCCTGTTGTGTTATTGATTGTAATATTAGACTTAACTCTGGAAGGAGTAGAAACAGCTTGTCCATTTGAATATGATCTTAGATTTCAGAAACTGCTTTTCTCTGAAGAGTGATACATTTTCTGTAAACACAAATGAACATCAGGAAAAGCACAACTGCTCACATTCCAGGTTGCTTCAAGGTGCTGCAAAGAAAGACAAAGAACCATAGACCAAAAAAAACCATGATGTTACAGAAGTGGAGGGGAGAATGTGTGAAATTGAGAAAGCTCTTTTTCATAATTCAGAGACAGGCAGAAAAGGCAAAGAAAATCGGATTCCATCCTTTGGAGAAAAGACTAAACAAGCTGCCTGCTGTGCTCTCCTCAGATGATACTCCTCCTCTTAATTCCTGCAACAGAAGCGTCAGCTCGTGGTGTAAGCAACTGACTAAGCGGATGCCCGAGTTGCTGCTGCCCAGTGTAATGGTCTTGGAGGGGGAAGGCAGACCCACTTGCTGAGTGCTTCTGTCTTGGCCAGCTGGCCTGTGAATCAGTGGAGAAGCATCCCCTGAGCTGCCTTTCCTTTGTTGTCTATGAGCTTGTCTCAAGGTTCCGGTGGACACCTGGATCCATGTGCTCTGCACACAGACACAGACACCACACAGACTAGAAGCACGGGGAGTGGGGGCTTATCTAAGTGCTCCAAAGCCACGGTCTCAAAAGCAGACAGATGTCTCAAGACAGAAATGTTCGTGAGCTGGAAGCATTTTCATCCGGGAGAAAAGCTACACTTTCCCAAGGATACTCAGAAATGGTAGATTATTCCTGGTGCCAGGCACACATAGCCAAGAATTTGGTTTTGCTTTAAACGTTTTCTTTCTTTCTTTCTTTCTTTCTTTCTTTCTTTCTTTCTTTCTTTCTTTCTTTCTTTCTTTCATTTTTTTTTTGTCTGTTTGGTTTTTTTTTAAGAGGAAAAAGGTCCATTGTATACAAAGAATCAGCATATTGCTATTCAGGGTATATTTATTGTTTCTGGGGATGAAACCTGCTTCCTCTCTATTTACTATTCTGGTTCCGTTCCTTCTATTCTTTTCAGCTATTTCCATATTTAATTGTGATCAGAAGAGCAAATGGAACAGCAGCATGGGAAGTCCTCTGTGGACTCGCATACCAATTGCAAGATGCACAGATCCTGACGCTGGGGAGAAGAGCATTGTTTTCTTGAGACGTTGCTGCTTTGATATCCTTCAAGCTGAGGGCAGCTCATGGTCTTGGGTAGAGAGGTCATGGGCCTGCATATCTCAGCGCTAGGTTCCTCTGTCAGTGCCTGTACAGGTGAGAATCATAGTGCTGCTTCCTTTCCTGTGTCTGAACACCGAAGTGAAGCGCTGGCAAGAGAACGAGGTGTGGAAGAAGAAGGGCTTTTATAGGAGCAGCTTTCACGAGAATGGGAAGGGGGAGGAGTAACCATAGCACTCCAGGATAGGATAATAACTCTCGTGAGAATGGGAGGGGGGAGGAGTGACCAAAGCACTCCAAATATCATGGGGATATAGACAATGCCCTGAGGGCACAACATGGTGGAAGCAGTAGCCTGGGGAGACAACATGGCAGATGTGACTGTGTCTGCACAATTTCCCAGCAGTCGAGTGAGATGCCTTTCTCTTTAAAGACGTCTTTGTTTTTGCGAAGGACACACACACACAGGAACACTGTTCAGCTGTGGTTCTTGGTGATCCTGGCAACTGAAGCTGGAGTCTCACAGTCTTGGCATATTAATACTGTGCTCGAACTCCCATGCCTGAAGGTGATACTTATCAAAGTAAATTAATTTGTCCTTGATGTCATGGCTGGAAAAAGGACTAGAAAGCTGGATCAGGGAAGAGAGTAGCTCCCAAATATGATAAAAGTGTATAGAGATTGTTGACTGAAAATCCCATCGATTTGATCTGGGGCCCTAGTCGGGGAGTCCTGAGATTCTCACATAGGCATGATAGGCCTAGACCTCAAATAGATCCCTCTCTCCACTGTCACTGGTTGTCTCCATCAGGAACAACATAATGGACCCCTTTGTGGGCCCCCATAGAACCTTGCCTTCCATGTGGATCAACAATGGTAGAGAATGTTCCATCCTCTGAAGGAAGGCTGGATAACATACTCTATGTTCCACCTGAGGAAGATGGATCCTGAAATTGGTACAACTTGGAACGTTCCTACTCATGACCACAGAATGCAAGCTCAGACCTACAGGGATGCAGATGTTACATAGGCTCCTATCCTGAATTTCTCTGTCTTTTTGTCTCTGTTTCTCTCTATCTGAAAAAGTTGGCTTGGCATTATAAATCCCAGGCAACATAAAAATAAAAAATTAAAAGTCCTATGAAGTAGTGAGAGCACCAACCATTTGAGCTAAGAGTCACCCATCCAGTTGATACTAACTTTTTATTTCCGCACTGTTCAAGCTGATTCAGCTCCCGCCCAAGCTCTTCCATACCTATTGTTTTCCTGTTAATATATAAAATGCTTCTTTCAGAGAAGTAAAGAATGTCTATCATGCAAAGTACTGCAAGGAGGAGAAAACATTTAAGTCTTGTCAGGCATAATGCTTCATAATTCTGAATGAACCAGGAACTAGAGAAGTGTAACAGTGGAAAACTAGAGTGGTGGAAATAGGAAAGACTTCTATTGAAGCAGACTTCTCATGAAAATTATAGTGAAAAAGAAAAAGGAAAATAGCTAAGCTTCTTTACACCTGACGTGAAGAACTTCTTTAGAAAAGTATCACCGTCTGCTGCAGAGATGGAGGATTTTGTCATAACCATTGGGCCCTCTGTATACAATTAGACTTGAAATATAGACGCAAAGAGCTTGTCTCCGTCAGATTAGCCGTGCCTGATGGTGGTAGTGTAAGATTCAATATGCTAAATAACTATGGAGTTTGAAAACACAGACTTTCCCCCAGATCCGATTTCTTTGTTGCCTGTGGTATGAATGTAAAAGATTTCTTCCTCGAATTTTATTTCTTGTCACAGAAAGAAATAGGCCTCTCAAGTGAAGTCACTATACCTTAATCGAACCCAAAATTATCCCCCAAAGCTAAAAATCCCTACTCGGCAATAGTATATCTTTTTGATGTCTCCTGAAATAGCTGTTTAGGCATCAGAATAAGAATAGTTTCTTCTGAGTTTGGTATCAAAGGGAGATTTGCTCAATTAGCAAAGCTAATATGAAAGCTATTTCTGAATTTTGTGATAATTTCCCTGCTCTGTGAGACCCAATGCAGGTCTCTGCATTTGTTTAAATACAGGCACTGATTCTTTTTATGTAAATTCAGGTTTTTTTAATTTTATTATTTACACAATTACATTTCAACAAGGGTATAATTTTATACTATTCCCACCATCAGATTTCAGAATCCCTAACCCCTTCGTTGCACTTTTCCCAGAATTACAGAAATGGTTTAACTATTATTTCTAAAACTACCTGTCTATATTTGTATATAATTGCCCTTTTTGTTTGTTTGTCTTTATAAATATATTTTAATATTTACTTATTTCCTTTTGTTGCCCTTTTTATTGTTGTTGTAGTTATTGTTATTGATGTCGTCACTGTTGGATAGGACAGAGAGAAATGGAGAGAGGAGGGGAAGACAGAGGGGGAGAGAAAAATAAACAACTGCAGACTTGCTTCACTGCTCGTGAAGTGACTCCCTGCAGGTGGTGAACCTGAATCCTTACGCTGGTCCTTGCACTTTGTGCCACCTACATTTATCCTGCTGCGCTACCACCTGATTCAAGTTTGTTTGTTTTTTTAAGGATCCATCTTCTCTTCCTTTTCAAGCTATGCATAACCCTATTACTACATCCAAATGTCCCTCTCTTTTTCCCCTTTTCTCTCCGGGTCCTGATGGAGCTGGAGTTCAGAGCCCTCTTGTCCTCTTCCTCCTATCACTTCTCCCCCACTGAGAGTGTGTATCAAAATTAAAGGGCACTGAAGGTAGGAATTCTGTCTTCTATAATTGTTTCTCTGCAGGATAAGAACACTGGCAGGTGCATCCATACCCCCAACCTGTTTCTGTCTTTCCCTAGTGGGATAGAGCTCTGGAGAGGGGAGGTTTCAGGACATATTGGTGAGGTCGTCTGCCCAGAGAACATAGGATAGAATCAGGGTAGCTGAGTCTATCATCTGCAACTTGGTGGCTGGAAGGTGACAAGATATACAACAAGACAAAATGGTTGGTGAACAGGGACAAAAAAGTAGGAACAGAACAAATGAGATTAGGGATCTTAGGGTGGAAGGATGCTAGGAAGTCCATTTTAGGCTTCTTTCTAAGGCCCCATGACTATGGTTGTTTTGAATTCAGCCCCATATAAAAGAGTTTAATTTTCTGCTGTCAGAATTTTATATACATAAGCACAGAAATATCTGTATATTAATTTTCTAAGTCATATACACATATGAAGAGAATGTTATACATTGTGGGTTACTTGGAAAGTTTACAGAGGGGATCATTTTTGAACTAGGTCCTGAAGCTATAAATGAATGTGCAAAGATGAGAAAAAAGAATGAAAAGTAAAACATAAGCAAAGGAGGATAGTGGAAAACAAGAGAGAATAATATGAGAAGAAGAAAGAACCAACATGAGTGTGTAACTTTTTGTTTTTTTCACCAAACCATATGGAAAGACTAGTGGGAAAATCACTCACCTGCTTAGTGCACCTGCTTGGCGTGGGGGACTCAACTGTGACTCCACCCTCCCTGTGCAGGAGGAAGCCTTGGTGCTATGGTATCTTTTCTCCCCCCTCCAGGTCTCTGTCTCCCTCTTTCTTTTTTAAAACTATTTCATTTTTTATCTTTTTATTTACTAATTTGAAATAGAAACCTAGAGAAATTGAGAGGAAAGTAGGAAGGAGGAAGTCACCTGCTGCAGCTCTGTCTCACTGCCCCCTGCAGTTAAGGACCAGGGGCTTGAATTTGGGTTTTTGCAGAGGGTGATGTGTGTACTTAATCATGTGCACCACCACCTGTTTCTCTCTCTCTCTCTCATTCTCTTTCCACCATGGTTATCACCAGAGATTGGTGTCAGCACATGAATCCATAACTCACAACAGCCATTTTTTTCCCTTTTCTTTCTTTCTTTCTTTTTTTTTTTTGATAGGACAGAGAGAAATTAAGAGAGAGGCAGATAGTGAGGGAGAGAGAAAGACAGAAACCTGTAAATCTGCTTCACCACTTGTGAAGCATCTTACCTGCAGGTAGGGAATGGTGCTTGATCCTAGGTCCTTGCTCATGGTAATATGTATGCTTAATTGAGTGCACCACTCCCTGATTGACCCCTATCTCTTTCTTTCTTTCTTTCTTTCTTTCTTTCTTTCTTTCTTTCTTTCTTTCTCTCTTTCTCTCTTTCTCCCTCCCCCCACCTCTCTCTCTCTCTCTATGTATGTATATATATATATGTATATATATACATATATATATATATATTGCCTCCAGGGTTATTGCTGGGACTCAGGTGTCTACACTATGAATTCACTGCTCCTGGAGACCATTTTTCCCTTTGTTGTCCTATTTATCGTTATTATGGCCATTTCTGTCTTTGCTGTTGGATAGGACAGAGAGAAATGGGCAGAGGAAGGGAAGACAGAGGGGGAGAGAAAGATAGACACCTGCAGACCTGCTTCACCTCTTGTGAAGTGGCCCCTCTGCTGGTAGGGAACTGGGGGATCGAATCGGGATCCTTATGCCAGTCCTTGCGCTTTGTGCCATGTGTGCTTAACCCACTGCACCGCTGCCTGCCCCCCACCCCATCTCTTTCTAATTGCAAAAATTGACTCAGAACAGTGAAGACTTGGAAATTGCCAAGAATATAATATATATGTGGTCATGTTGAAAAAGATTGTGAGTGCCAAGCTAAGAGGGGTGGACTTCACTTTATTTTACTATTTGAAGTGATAAAAAAATGCAGAATTGTTCTTTGCTATAGGGAGGTGACTTGGTCGAAAAATGCTCTAGAAAGACTAATCTCTTTACAATATGTAGAATGGATTTTGCATGGTGGGAAAGGGCTGAGAACAAATGAGATATTGGAGAATGAATTTGAAGAGGAATTGCAACTCAGGAGATAAATATGGAAAGTCAAGACATTAGCATTTAACTCCCTGGAGAAAATATAGATCCACCAAGAAAAACACTTTAATGACTAAATATTGATGTCTACTATTCATTGGAAGTGGGAGGAAGAATAAAATAGTGAAGAATTGATTCACATGGTTGAAAAGAAGGAAAGATTACATTGTAGAGTCAGTAAGTACATCTGAGTTCATGCTGTATTAATTATTACAATGCCATAGTGATTATGATCAACAGTAATTCTGTTCAGTATTGTTTCTACGCTGATGAATGAGAGTGGTTTCGGATTTTCCATTGTTTGTCAGGTATCTGTTTATAGCAAATTAAGACAGAATGGGCTGGGGACTTTTTTGTTTTTGTAGCTTTTGTCTATGTGCTGGAAAATTTAGATACAGAAAAATGATGTTATACTTGTGTTACTTTGATTTTCGTGGGAGAACTTTGATGGTTAAAAGATTGGGTGAGAATGAAAAATGTAAGAATTGACATGTTTGCAATTTGTTTTCTTGAAAAATTGGATGGGAAATCAGACTTGTATTTCTTCAATGAATTCACAGAGTACATTGTGGGGAATATAAGTTCAAATTCAACATTTTTCCCTCCAGGGTTATCATTCAGGCTTGGTACTTGCTTGTATAAGGATTCCTTTGTTCCTGGTGGCCTTTTTTTTTCCTCTCTCTTTCTTTCTTGTTTCCTTCCTTCCTTCCTTCCATCATTCCTTCCCTTCTTCTTCCATCCTTCCTTCTCCCTCCTCCCACTTCTTCCTCCCTCGCTCATGTCCTTTCTCTTTTTCAAAGAGATAAAGAAAATTAGGAAGAGTGAGGGAGAGATACCTGTAGCACTACTCCATTACTTGTGAAACTTCCCTGTACATGGGAACTAGAGGCTTAAACCCAGGACCCTGCACATCAACAACTACTCCAACCCTTTATTTATTTATTGGGGGATTCTTTTCTTTTTTAAAAAAGATGTATTTATTTATGAGATATGGTGGAGTGGGGAGTGGTGGGAGGGGAGAGAACCAGAATATCATTCTAGCTCATGCAATGCTGGGGATTAAACTCCAGATTCAGGGTTAAAGGTCCAACATTTAATCCACTGTGACACTTTCCACGCTTTGAAACTCAGTTCTTGCTATGGACGCTTTAATCTTTATCTTCAGTAACATTTTGTTGTACTTAAAGTATTGATCATTCAGAGGCATCTTAGTTGTTGTTTTTTAATTTTTTTAATTATCTAAGCTGTGTCTTAATAAAATGGACATTTGAACCATTATCTGATGTATGTGTACCCACCCTATTATTCTAATGACTGCATAGCTTGGGGTGTGTTTAGTCTTATTTTCTGATACTTGACATTAAATCAAACTAGTATACTGTTCTAGTTCTCTTCACCGATTACCAGTTGGGAAAATATGTTCATCAATAATGTCAGATTCTCAACATTGTTCTCTCAAAATTTAGGGGCTAGAACTCCCAGGAAGAAAAAGCATCTCCTAGGCCCAAAGACTTGTTTTAGGAACCTCCTCCACAAATCCTTACAGCAATCTGAATTCTTATTTTAGGGCATATAAAGATCTCTCTTAAAAATCAATACAACCTTGAAGGTCTTTTGTTTGTTTGTTTTTGTTTTGTTCTTTTTTGTTATTGTTTTTTGCTTTTGTAACACATCTGCTAGGGCTTGAATCTGATAGAAGTCACACACTAGTGATTTACCAGTAAGTGACCAGTTAAGTGGCTGATAAACAATAGCTATTTTTAATATATATTTTTTTATTTATTCCCTTTTGTTGCCCTTGTTGTTTTATTGTTGTTGTTATTGATGTCATTGTTGTCTGATAGGACAGAGAGAAATGGAGAGAGTAGGGGAAGACAGAGGGAGAGAGAAAGATAGACACCTGCAGACCTGCTTCACCGCCTGTGAAGCTACTCCACTGCAGGTGGGGATCTGGGGGCTCGAACTGGGACCCTTACATAGGTCCTTGCACTTTATGCCACCTGTGCTTAATCTGCTGTGCTACTGCCAAACTTCCACAATAGCCATTTTTATCCTGAATTGCAGTATTGCAGTTACTGCCCTGCTCATTTACAAATTACAGCCTTTGATATGTGATTCTCAGAGCACTCATTTCTTGGAAAATGAAGTGATAGTCTCTTCTTCCAGTACAGGATAGCTCAATAGAGCAAAGAAAAGAGTGACACGAACCAATTTTAAAGGTGTCAAGATATTGTGCAAAAGTATACAGGCTTTTATTAAATGAATTTATGATCATTGAATAAAATAGTTTCTCATTCTGGTCTAGTCTGAGTGTCTGAGAACTCGAGAAGCAAAAGTAGACCAGCAACCATAAGTTCCTGTGTCAATAAAACCAGACCTGTGAACATGGGAACACACTTCTGTGCCCTCATGATTAAACCTACCCCTCAGAGGTGTGTGCCCTTGACAGGGACTCTGATACTGAGAACTTCTTCCTCACAGATCTCCTGACTTGGGAAAACACAGGGAACAACACTGAGGTGCTGATGGCCTAGACCTTACCTTCTGCATCGAAGGCAGCAGATGCAGGTTGGGAGAATATGGACAAAATATTGAGAAGTGCTTGTCTGCTTACTTCTGAAAAGACAGGTTCTTCTCTGCAAACCATCTGCCATCTAATCAGATTCTCTGGTCATCACAGACAAACTCTGTCAAATCAAAGTACAGATGGTCATTTATTACAAAACAACACAGGAGGCTCAGAATAGATGATACATTTGGTCATTTTTGCACATAAAGTCTCTGATTAAGTATGAAAAATGTGAACATTTGTTTATCTTGGAAAAACTGCTATTACTTGTCAGGCATGACCAATTATTTCTAAACTGTTACCCATATAATTAAGAAAAACAGCCATCTGTAAAGTCAGTTTTGTCTCTTTTGCTGACACACACACACACATACATATATAATTTCTAATATCTGATTTACTTAAAAAGAATTAATATGACAGAACATAAGGCAGATGATAGACACCAGGTCATTTTATATTCTGCTTTACTTTCCCCATTTATGTGTGATAAATCATTATCCTGGCTAGAATAAAACAAAATCAAAGCATTACATGAATTCTTACTAGGATATTTGTCTGTCAAATATAAAACATGAGTGTTATAAATAAATGTGAAATGCCATATAAATTATCATATTTATCACACTTAATCATTTTCATACTTAAAACTGTAAAAATATTCTTTCAAAATACCCTCAATGGAAATTTGGTCTTCATGTGCGTGTTTATATGTGAGTGATGTGAGGGTTCACTTACATAAACACTACTTTGTAGTATGTGAAACTTATAACTTTCTTGGCTATGTAACTGATACTTATAAAGCATCTATTCCCTCTTTATCAACAGCAATTTCTTGATTTCAAACAATATTCTTAGACTAGAGAGTTCAAAGACAAATTTAGAGCAAATGGACTAGTCATGTAAAATACAAGATGTGTGTGTGTGTGTGTGTGTGTGTGTGTTTCTCAGTTTTATTCAACACCTTTTGTGAATTCCCATGGTGGCAATGGGGGCTGTCACAAAAAAAGAATTCATGCATCACTTCCTAACTCCAGATGTCTTCCACACCTACTGTTCTTGCTACTAAATCGTAGACGCAGCTATCTTTTCTTCACTTCACCTGGACTAATTTAATGGCAAACGTTTAAGAAGACTACAAGCTAGATTTTATTTGGAATTACTAATGCCTGAAGCAAAGATTTTTCAATTCTATCTCTTATAACCAATTACACTGGAACTATCACTCTGGTTTGGAAAGAACCAGTGACAAAAAATAAAATAAAAATTCCATGGGAGGTTGTCAGCAGAATAAATTGCTTATTTAAAAATGACTTTCAATGACATTTAATTAGTCGCCAAATAAGGAAATTAAAGATCCTGGCAACATATCACTTACCGGGTATATGTGTAAGTAGCAAGGATTTCTGCTATGAATGAGAAGTCTGTTGTGACTACTTCACATTCTGACTTATAATATGACTTACCTCAGGTCATCAGACTGTTTAGTCATGTTACTTCCTGCCTTTGATAGTATACAACATGTTTGAAGTTTGTTTATTCAGTGGAAACACTTAAAGCCGAGGTCATCTTTTACAGTAACATGCTCTTATCCTACAAAGAAAGTTTGCGGTAAAGGCAACGCTGACATGATTGAAAAAGTTGATTTTTTTTTATACTCATGATCAAGACAAGTACTGTGGAAACAGATGGTTGGACATTTCCCCCCAAATGATTGCACAACATTTGTGAAATAGTTCCCACACCAGACAGTGTTCCCACTCAGGTCCACCAGGCAGTTCTGATGATGCAAAGCTAAATTTTCCCTGGAGAAGCAAGAAAAGTCATTGTGAACCGCAATTAAAGTGCAGGAAGAAGGAGTCAGTGTCTGTGCCTAAGACAGTTACTGTGTGAAAGAATCGTGGAGAACTAGTGCAGTTTCCAATGGAGGGGATGGGGACAGGGAACTCTGGTGGTGGGAACAGTGTGGAATTATACCCGTTATCTTATAATTTTATAAGTCACTATTAAGTTGCTAATTAATCATTGCTTTTCTCTCACACGTGAACATCTGGTGTGGACAACACATCTTGCATTCTAGAATGAACTGGATTATCAAGGGTCAGAATATTTACCTTGTTTTTCAGCTTCTGTGGGTGAAATCAACCCATATTGATCCTTCCCTTTCTGACTTATCTCATGTAACATGATTCCTTCAAGCTCCATTCAAGACAGGGTGAATTTACCATTTTTAATAGCTGAGTAGTATCCCATTGTGTGTGTATATATATATATATATCAATCACAGCTTTCTCAGCCACTCATCTTTTATTGGACACCTGGGTTGCTTCCAGGTTTTGGTTATTACAGATTGTGCTGCTATGAACATATGTGTACACAAAGCTGTTTGGATGGGTGTGTTGGGTTCCTTAGGATCTATCCCCAGGAGAGGAATTGTAAGGTCATAGGGCAGGTCCATTTCTAGCCTTCTGAGAGTTCTCCAGATGCTCTCCACAGAGGTTGTACTAATTCACATTCCCACCAGCAGTGCAGGAGGGTTCCTTTGTCCCCACAACCTCTCCAGCATCTGTTGCTACTACCTTTTCTGATGTGTGACATTCTCAAAGGAGTGAAATGCTATCTCTTTGTCTTAATTGCATTTCTGTGACCATCAATGAATTAGAGCATTTTTTTTATGTTTGTTGGCCTTTGGTGAATATTCTGTGCATTTTTGAATGGTGTCATTTGTTGCTGAGTTTGGTGAGCTCTTTATATATTTTGGTTATTAGCCTCTTGTCTGATGTATGGCATGTAGAGATCTTTTCCCATTCTGTGAGGGGTCTCTTTGTTTGGGAGATGGCTGTGCAAGAGCTTCTTAATTGGATGTTGTCCCATTGGTTTATTTTTGTTTTAGTCGTCTTTGTAATTGAATTTGTATCATTGAAGATGCCTTTAAAATTTAATGGAAAATAGTTCTGCCAATAGTTTTCTTTAAGGATTTAATAGTTTCTGGTCTAACATCCAAGTCCTTGGTCCATCTGGAATTTACTTTTGTGTTTGGTAGAATATAGTGGTTCTGGGAGTTGGGCGGTAGCTCAGAAGGTTAAGCACAAGTGGCGCAAAGTTCAAGGACCAGTTTAAGGTTCCCGGTTCGAGCCCCTGGCTCCCCACTTGCAGGGGAGTCGCTTCACAGATGGTGAAGCAGGTTTGTAGGTGTCTCTCTTTTTCTTACCCTTTCTATCTTCCGCTCTTCTCTCCATTTCTCTCTGTCCTATCCAACGACAATGACATCAACAACAACAATAATAACTACAACAATAAAACAATAAAGGCAACAAAAGGGAATAAATAAAAATAGATATAGTGGTTCAAAGTTATCTTTTTTAAAAAATAATTATTTATTTATTCCCTTTTATTGCCCTTGTTGTTTTATTTTTGTAGTTATTGTTGTTGCTGATGATGATATTTTTGTTGGATAGGACAGAGAGAAATGGAGAGAGGAAGGGAAGCCACTGCCTGTGAAGCAACTCCCCTGCATGTCGGGAGCTGGGGGGCTCGAACCAGGATCCTTACACTGGTCCTTGCGCTTTGTGCCACCTGTGCTTAACCCACTGCGCTACCGCCTGACTCCCTGAAGTTAGCTTTTTAAATAGTGTCGCTGAGCTGGCTCAATGGTGAAGCTCAAGATTGTATTCATGAGGCTCCTAGTTCCATAGGCCAGAGTGGTGCTCTGGTTGCCTCACTATGCTGCTATCATTCCCTCATTAAAACGAGCAGATAAAACTTCTAAGTGTGTGTTTTGCTTGATATTTTTATTGAAATTGTCATATTTATCTAAATTGGAAGCTTGTCTTTAATTTGAAAGATCGATACAGTAGTTTAAATGGCCAATAGATTATAAGACAAATTTCTAAGTGTCTTAATTTAAGTCTTGCAGCTTGGTTTTGTTTGCCTGGTACCTGTGTAGTATGGATGTACTCTATACTTATTCCTTGCTGTAAGACTGAGGACAGGTTGGTAAGACTCTCAGACACAATTAGCTATGCCACACAAGAGATCTAGAATATTTAGAATTGTGTACCCACAGTATTCGATCCTAATGAACCATAGGCGTCACACACAATGTTGATCTGTTCTGTACTCACTGCCTGTTAGTCTGCCAAGACAGCAAAGGAAATTTACCATCAGGTTTTTAAAGGGATGAGTTAATTCTTCAGTGAGGAAAGCGACCAGCAAATCACATGCATTATTAAATGATATGCACAGAAGCCCCTCAGGGTACTCCTTATATTAAATCTGTGCAACAATGCCAGGCTGCTTGGATCACAGTTAGGGCGTCCAGAAAGTAAATAATTAGTAACTCAAGTGAGCAGGAGAAAGACAAGTATGAATTTGCTGATGAGATCTGGAAGAAGTTGATGAGTATGTGAGAAGTGAACCAGTGTTGGGGAAAAATTGGAAGCAATGACAGATTTGTGATGGCATCTGGAAGGAAATAAAATGTGCTGACTACGCTCAGGAAGGATGGGCTGGTGAGCGCGGGAGTCCCAGCCAACTAAGAAAGCACCATGTCCCTGTGAAAAATGCACTTGTCAGGCAGGACCTTGCTCTCCAATCTAACCCTAAACTCACACTCAACACCAGGTAATTTTTTTCTTTTGCCTCTAGGGTTATCGCTGGGGCTCAGTGCCTGCACTTCGAATCCACTGTTCCTGAATGCTTTTATCCCCCTTGTTGTTGCCCTTGTTAGTATTGCCATTGCTGTTACTATTGCATAAGACAGAGAGGAAGGGAAGACAGAAGTGGAAAGAAAGGTAGACACCTGGAGACCTGCTTCATTGCTTGCAAAGGGACTCCTCTGCAGGTGGGGAGTCGGGGGATAAAACCAGGATCCTTACGCTGGTCCTTGGGCTTCGCACCATGTGTGCTTAACCCGCTGTGCTACCACCCACACCAGATAATTTTTAATTATTAAACTTCTTTCCAGGTCATCTGAGCCTTAACTATAGGATCTGCTCATCTCATTTGTGTTGACCAATCAGTATAACAAAATACCAAAGTGACAGGTGAAGTTTTCTCATATTAAAGGCTGATTGGCTCATCAGTCTACTCAGGTCAAAGGTCACTTTCAATAGTGATGTTTTAGAATGAGCAGGTGAGGCAGCTGGACGCATGTGCAGTGTCATAATGTGTTGTTTTTAATGTGACCATTCTGTTTTATGCTCATCATTCAAACTTAAAAGGAGAAAGTGTACTTTAAATATATGTCAATATATCATTTGTTATGGCTAGAACACTCCTAGCCATACTTCCTGTTGCTAATATACCATTTGTTATGACTAGAACACTCCTAGCCATACTTCCTGTTGCTGAAGGACACATTTAAAAGGCTGAAAATTCAAGCACTGGCCCCTAAGGACCTCACCAAATGGGCAGTGAAACATCTCATGTCATCCTATGCCTGATTGCAGTGACTTCCTATGAAAATAACAGATGCGAGGCAGACAGAACTGTTCCAGACAGTGTGTGGTGATTGCATGGCCAAAGGTGAGAGAATATCCTCCACTGATACCTTTGCTTTGCCGCCAAAGCCCTGCACCTCAAGAAAGAAGAAGTTAAACCTCTGGATTTTCTTGAATTAGCAGCAGAGCCTCAGAAAGACAGAGAACTACAGAACTCTGGGTACTGAGGACCATGTCCAAAAACTTTGCTCTGAGGCCTGACCAGATTCTAGCATGCCTTCTAGAAGCATAGGCTAACCCCAGTGACCGGCCTGTATGAAAATACACTTTGGGGAAGCTTACCATCCCTAGTCAATGCTCCTAGGAATCCCTGACTTGTTTGGAATTTCTTTGACAATTTCCCAGAAAGTTGACTTAAACAGGTAGGAATATGGATTGCTCCCATTTCAGAAGCATCTCCCAAATTTCTGAGGACTGCTCCTTTGCAATGAAATCCTTAGGAAGGATGAGGCCTCTCTCCCTGTGTCTAGAAGAACAGAGCCCTGACTGGGATAAGGGCTTCTTGACAGAGACAGCTGGCCTGAGCACAGCCTTCCATCAGGCCTCTGGGCTTCCCCTTCTCTGTCTGCTGAGCCCCTCTCCCATGTTCTCTCCTTTCCCCCTCCAGAAGAGCAGGTCATCTCTGAACAAATTGGATCAGAGTTCTTGTTAAGAGAATAAAATCTGCTTTTCCCACTTTAACGAGTATCCAGCTGGGTATCAGTGACGGTGTCACAGTGCAATGCAGAGCAGGCAAGCTTGGCTAGGAAGGATGGCCGGGTAGGAATGAGAAAGAAGAAAACGTCTGCCAGTCATTTAGGAAGGAGACACAGCCTGGCTCCGTTTTCCTCTGCAGGGTGCGTAGGTAGATTTGACTTCATAGTCAGTCAGATATCAAGGACCTTTGCACAATCACACTGCACCTCACCTTTGCTCAACTTCTAACTAGCCCCGCTCACATACACACTCTGTCTTTGGGTTACAAAGTCACAATTAAGTGTGACCCACCCACCTCCTATTCGCCAGGAAAAAAAAAAAAAAAAAAACCTCCCAACAACCCATAGTGGTCATTTTCTCTGACTTCCTGCTTTGAAACTGTTCTCCATGTGTTAAAAAGGAAAGCAAAAAAAGGAAAAACACACAATAATAAGGCTACTTACTGATTTCGGCTTTAAAGTTGGAAACATTGAGACCTATCTGTGAAGTTGAAATTCATAATGTGTCCAAGAAAAAGGGCATGCCTGGCTGGTTGTTTGAAAAGTAAACTTGTGAAAACCTTTGTCTTTGGGTGAAATCTTTTTCAGTGAAACTAGCAGTCCTTTCATTGTTCTGACCAATCAAATAGCCACAAAGTTTGGACCCCAGGATATACAATAGAGATATGAAGTGGCCCAGAGTGACCCAGGGGAAGCACTTTCTAGGCAAGGCTGTGTGGAGAAGCATGGTGGTGCGTCACTCCAAGTCTGGCTTGCTTCACCTTTGAGTTCTTCAAGTATCCCAGAATCTAAGGCCCTTGGGGACAATGTCATGGGAAGAGGGGAAAGGAATTTATTTTTTCCTCCAGGGTTATTGCTGGGGCTCGGTGCCTGCTCCATGAATCCACCACTCCTGGAGGCCATTTTCCCCCCTTTTTGTTGCCCTTGTTGTAGCCTCGTTGTGGTTATTATTATTATTGCCATTGTTGATGTTGTTCGTTGTTGGACAGGACAGAGAGAAATGGAGAGAGGAGGGGAAGACAGAAAGGGGGAGAGAAAGACAGACACCTGCAGACCTGTGAAGTGATTCCCTTGCAGGTGGGGAGCCGGGGGCTCGAACCGGGATCCTTACGCTGGTCCCTGCGCTTTGCACCAAGTGCGCTTGACCCACTGCACCACCGCCACCCGACAAAGAAGGGAGAGAGACACCACAGCAATGTTTCATTGCTGTGCGCTGCGCGGCTCCCACTTGGCAGTTAAGAGCTTAGCCGAAGCCTCATGTAAACTGTGTGACCTAATGGGTGCCTTAGCCAGGCCGCTGGGATGTGTACTCACTGGGTTTAGCTGGTACCTGGCGGTGATTCTGAGTCTGGTTATAGACAGAAGTCCTGTCTCACAGTACTGCTTGTCTGATCACAGGTAGCTTATCTCACCAGGTATAGTCTGAAATATGGCAACAGCTACCTTTGCCTCAAGTGTTGGGTTTCATCATGGCTGCCGAGCAGGAAGTTACAGACTTTTCCTAGGGGTGAAAAATACAAAAGTAAATTCCAAGTGGATCAAGGGCTTGGATGTTACTATCAGATACTTAGAAGAAAATATTGGCAGAACTCTTTTCCGCATAAATTTCAAAGACATCGTCAATGAAATGAATCCAATTACAAAGAAGACTAAGGTAAGTATAAACCTATGGGACTACATCAAATTAAAAAGCTTCTTCACAGCAAAAGAAACCACTACCCAAACCAAGAGACCCCTCACAGAATGGGAGAAGATCTTTACATGCCATACATCAGACAAGAGTTTAATAACCAACATATATAAAGAGCTTGCCAAACTCAACAACAAGACAACATATAACCCCATCCAAAAATGGGGGGAGGACATGGACAGAATATTCACCACAGAAGAGATCCAAAAGGCTGAGAAACACATGAAAAAATGCTCCAAGTCTCTGACTGTCAGAGAAATGCAAATCAAGACAACAAGGAGATACCACTTCACTCCTGTGAGAATATCATACATCAGAAAAGGTAACAGCAGCAAATGCTGGAGAGGGTGTGGGGTCAAAGGAACCCTCCTGCACTGCTGGTGGGAATGTCAATTGGTTCTACCCTTTGGAGAACAGTCTGGAGAACTCTCAGAAGGCTAGAAATGGACCTATCCTATGATCCTGCAATTCCTCTCCTGGGGATATATCCTAAGGAACCCAACACATCCATCCAAAAAGATCTGTGTACACATATGTTCTTGGCAGCACAATTTGTAATAGCCAAAACCTGGAAGCAACCCAGGTGTCCAACAATAGATGAGTGGCTGAGCAAGTTGTGGTATATATACACAATGGAATACTACTCAACTGTAAAAAATGGTGACTTCACCATTTTCAGCCGATCTTGGATGGACCTTTAAAAAATCATGTTGAGTGAAATAAGTCAGAAACAGAAGGATGAGTATGGGATGATCTCACTCTCAGGCAGAAGTTGGAAAAACAAGATCAGAAAAGAAAACACAAGTTGAACCTGAAATGGAATTGGCGTATCTCACCAAAGTAAAAGACTCTGGGGTGGGTGGGTGGGGAGAATATAGGTCCAAGGAGGATTCAGAGGACCTAGTGGGGGTTTTATTGTTATATGGGAAACTGGGGAATGTTATGCATGTACAAACTATTGTACTTACTATTGAATATAAATCATTAATTTCCCAATAAAAAAGAAATAGTACTAAAAAAAAAAAAAGACGAATCTTGTATTGAAAAATTCTCCAAAGACAATGATGATATGAAAAGCTGTCATACTTTCTGTCTGCGTTCAGAGGACTTTTGAGTTTCTACTCAAAATGACTGTGGTCAGTGATGTGAGAACACCCAATTCTGGCAACGTCTTCATTTTAGCATTTAGGACAAATTTCTAGAAGAACAAAAATTCCCTAACACCAGGATATAGGGTGACATCAAACTTCCCAATACTTTACAAGCTAGACATTTAAAATCTCTGTGCAAATTCCAATGAGAAGCAACCAGTTATCTATGAAAAGTGAAGTGCTGAGGGTGGTGGTGTACCTGGGAGAGAGCACATATTACCATGCACCAGGACCCAGGTTCGAGGCCCTAGGAACCCATCTGTAGGTGGGGGAACTTCGAGAACAGTGAAGCAGTGCTACAGGTGTGTATCTTCCTCTGTTCCCCTTTCTCACCCCCTTCCTCTCAATTATTCTCTGACTTTATTTATTTTTTAAAAAGAATCACTGAGAGCTGTAGACTGAAATCTTGAAGGGACCAAGCTACATGTATGAGCTTGTTAGCCATAAACAGTTTTGAGATTTTTTTTTTCCATTTTGTTTTTATTGGTTAAAGCCACTTGTCTAACAATAATTAGACAAGAATGAATTGGCTAGTAGTCTCCTTTGAAATTAGAAAATGTGGCTATAAGCCACCATAAACAAATTGGTAAAAGATATCTAAACACAGAAAGTTCAGCAACACAAAATGTCAATCACAGATGAACTCAGGGAGCAAGCACTTAACTACTCTGCTCAAGAAATCTCTGTACACTGTATGTTCTGAAGCTGGCCTCCACCCTACTGTAGTAAATGCAAGGTAATCACTGAGAGGGCAATTAAAATTGAATAACTTAGCCCTAGCCCAGATTTCTTAAGGAGTCAAGGTTATCGTTTACTACATATTAATAGCAGTTCATTAAACAATTTAGAGTAATGGCTTAGAGTTTTGTTGGTAGCTATTAGTATTACTGACTGTGAAGCAGCTGCTTGACTTAATTGGCAAACACTTGTTCTTTTCATTGAAAAGTGGAATTAGCACCTACACTCTTGCCAATAAATTAGACATTGTACCTATTGTGAAATGAGAACCTGTAACTACTGATGGTAATGAGAACTGATAACCTATCACCTTCACCTATGGCTGCATACGTGAGGAAACGCAAGGGACTGACATGCATTGGACGCTCGTTCCATTTCGCGTAGCAAAGGTTAAAGCACCGTACCTTTCCTTCCTCGCGATATTGAGTGGAGTCCTACCAGTATGGAGGAGCACAGACATGCAGTGCAGTGTCACCTGGTAAAGTCAGCTGCGAAGGTGCTTTTGCAAAGATATCAGGCAGAGTCTGAGCTATCTGACTGCGCTGGGTCTGTCAGAACACTTGGTATTTATTTTTAAAAGTTGCTGGAGTAAGTGGCTTCCGGCAGTAGGCAAATTCACTCACGCATGCATCTCTATACAGCAGCAAGGCTATGTAGCACATCATATTCACCAAGGAAAGTCTCATTCCCTGTGGCAGTCACTATGCTGCCCTTAAAGTCTGAGCGTTTGTGTTTTCTTTGTTCATTCGCTGCATTTATTTCCCACTTATGAGTAAAATCTGTGTGTGTGTGTTTTGCTGACTTACTTCACTAGGACCCTCTAGTGTCATCCAGGCCTGTTGCAAAGGGTAGGATTTTATTTGTTAGATCATAAATATATATATATATATATATATATATATATATATATATATATATATATATATATATATATATATATATATCAGATCACTGCGGCCGGCTTGGGGGTTCATATACAGCAACCCTAGAGGGATTCCTTAAAGGAATTCTAAACGTGGAAGTGACAGATGATTCTGTTGGCAGTGGCTGCACCTAGGCTTTGTTCCTAACTGTGGAGACTGTATCCAAGTGAATATTTACCTATCCACCTTTCTGACTGATGTGTGGAATATGCAGTTATCAGTGTTGGCTTTTTCTTCAGCAGACTCGCTGTTGACTTAGACAGGATGTTAAGCGGATGGAGGCAGAGATCCTCAGCTGGGTTTGGGTGTTGCTGCTGTTGAAGTCACTGCTCTCTCTGCCCACCCTTTTCACCTCATCTTGGCCTAGAGCTGTCTGTCTCAACTTGAGCAGATTTCTTCTTGCCTGGTCCAGGTTAGGCTACTTTCTACCCTGCCCTGTTGATGGCAGCCAGTCTTGACCCAAGAGGTGGCTTCTACCTGCAGTCAGGCCACTTGTCCTCCTAGGATCTCAGCTTTTCACCACCAAGAAGAATAGTCTTTGATGTTTTAAAGTGAGAAGTGACATTCTTTCCAATCACCTCTGTTCTACACAGAAGCTAACCCATGTATTTTGAATACTTGATTTTTCCCCACCAAATTCTTTGAGCTAAATGAACATTGAATCTGTCATTCTTATTAACATGTAACTTGATATTTATAAAAATCAATAATTTACTAAATGCTACTGTGACAAGTTTAATCTGTATAACTTGTTTCTAAGGTCCTTTAAACACTGGCTTTATATAAAATAGAGAATTTCAAAAATAGATAAGGATGACTGACTTCTCCATACATTCATGGGAACAAAGCACAGATCAGAAGACTTGGGACTCGGGCTGTAGCGCAGCGGGTTAAGCACAGGTGGTGCGAAGCATAAGGACCAGCATAAGGATCCCGGTTCGAGACCCAGCTCCCCACCTGCAGGGGAGTCGCTTCACAGACAGTGAAGCAGGTCTGCAGGTGTCTGTCTTTCTCTCCTCCTCTCTGTCTTCCCCTCCTCTCTCCATTTCTCTCTGTCCTATCCAACATCGATGACAACAACAATAATAACTACAACAATAAAACAACAAGGGCAACAAAAGGGAATAAATAAAATAAAAAAATTTTAAAAAAAAGAAGACTCACAAAGGTCATTTACTGGAGGAACACAAGGAGAAAAATTATCTGAGCTGTTGACATCAGTCTCTGCCTATACACATAGTCAGATGTCATCAGAGAGCAATTAATTGGCAAAAGAGAGCCCTAAGTCACTAAGCTTATGTGTAAAGTGCTCCTGCAACTTGTGTCCAGAATGATCAATGTTTGATCACTGATTTAGGGGCATATTGAACTCTCAAGGGTGTATGGGTGGAGTTAAGACCATCCTCTCTCCACATATTTCCATTCAGTGCTTGCACTAGGAATCCACACCTCCTAGAGGCTATTATTGTTGTCCTTGCTGTTTATCCTTGACTTATTATTGTTGTTATTATTGCTGTTGGATAGGACAGAGAGAAATGGAGAGAGGAAGGAAAGATAGAGAGGTGGAGAGAAAGACAGACACCTGCAGACGTGTTTCACTGCTTGTGAAGCAACTCCCCTGCAGGTGGGGAGCCGGGACTTGAACTAGGATCCTGATGCCAGTCCCCGCGCTTCGTACCGTGTGCGTCTAACCCTCTGTATTATCACCAGGACCCTCATATTTCCATTCTTTAGCTCAGTGATGCTTGAACTGTGTTAAAACAAAAGTATAAATATAGAATCATTTAGAGACCAGTGGTAAATTATAACAAGTCATGGAAACAAGATAAGAAAATTCAATTTCTTTTAAAGAATGCAGTCACTGTTGTTTTTTTTTTAAATTCCTTGTAATAGTTACACTAGAGACACACATTGACTGCAAATCAGAAATATTCTCCCAACTTAACTTTATTGTGTATGTGTGTGTTTTAAACTTTGAATAACTCAAGTCAAAGATAATCAACATCTTCTCAGACATTGAGCAGAAAGAATAGGGGAAAAGGCTTGGGTTGTGGAATAGTTTTATGGACCTTGCTATATTATCAAGAAATTAAATATAACCCAGAAACTAGTTATTGTCCTATGAACCTTCCTCCTGGGGTGCATCAGCATTAACTGCACTCTGTGACCACTTTATCAGGTAATAAAGAATATTTTATTTTATTATTTTTTTCTTTTTCTTTTTTTAATATTTATTTTATTTATTTATTCCCTTTTGTTGCCCTTGTTGTTTTATTGTTGTAGTTATTATTGTTGTTGTCGTTGTTGGATAGGACAGAGAGAAATGGAGAGAGGAGGGGAAGACAGAGAGGAGGAGAGAAAGATAGACACCTGCAGACCTGCTTCACCGCCTGTGAAGCGACTCCCCTGCAGGTGGGGAGCCGGGGTTCAAACCGGGATCCTTGTGCCAGTCCTTGTGCTTTGTGCCACCTGCGCTTAACACGCTGCGCTACAGCCCGACTCCCAATAAAGAGTATTTTAAACTTTTACGTGAGAGTGAGCTAAAGTTGATGCCTCTGTAATGGTTAATTTTATAGTGAATATTAAAGAATGAAAATATAAGGGAGGAATCATTTTATTAAATGATTAAATCTCATCACTAAATTATTTAAGAGACATAAAATAGAATGTTTCAAAATAAGTGATGTATGGATTAGACAGACCATGCTCTCTGTAGGACGAGTCTCCCCAAATAAGATCAGAAAAAATAAATCGCATGTTCCTATTTTTAAGAGACTATAAAAATGCTAAGACTAAAATTCATTATTCATGGATTTTTTTACATATTCAAAACACTGTCATTATTATTCTGTGATGAATAGACTAACTATTATACCATCAAGGACACATAGAAAATGCCTTTCCCCCAAATTAGCTTTTATCAAGTTGACTGTAGCTCCAAGACATACATTAGTTTGGGAGGAGATGATTTATATAGATTCCAATAATAGTCTCACTGTCCTGGTTACCAATAAATAGAGACTTCTTCTTATATTATTCACTCTACTTTGTCAGTTATGCTGACATAAAGACAAAGATTATTGTACCTGTCTATAAAGAGACAGAGCTTGGGAATGTTAAAATAATGCTTTTCAGAAGAACTTTCAACTTGAGTAAAATATATTTTAATGACCCCCTAGAATCAAATAACAGTGTTTTAAGTAACAACAAGACCTTTACCTACTTTATATCCTTAAATATTCCTTACAAACAATCTTTGTGGTTCTGTGCTTGTTTGTTCTGGCTACCTACAAAGGGCAGTTGAATGCAGATATCAAAATTCTTCTAGATTTGGGTAATAAAGGTAATGTAATCATTATTGTTTTGTTTGCTTTGTTTATTAGCACCAAAAAATAAGGTCAGTTTTACCTAATATATTCTAGGACACTTTTAATTTTTTTAAAGAATTTTATTAGTGATTTAATAATGATTAACAAGACTGTAAAATAACAGGGTACAGTTCCACACGGTTCCGACCACCAGAGTTCCTTGTTCCATCCCCTCCACTGGAATATTCCCTACTTCTTATCCCTTTGGGAGTCATGGAAGGTGGGAGGTCTGGCTTCTGTAATTGTGTCTCCACTGGACATGAATTTTGGCAAGTTGATCTATACCCCAAACCTATCTCTAGTTCTCCACGGGTAGGTGGGGTAGGGCTCTTTTAGGACACTTTTAAATGAGATGAGTAGTTCAAATGGGAAAGAAGAAAGGAATTGGGAGATTACTTTCCTGGCTATTAAAACAGGTCACATTTACTTGTATCCTCTGTTCCTCTTTGAATATTTTCATTTTATTTTTTTTTTTATTTTAAGCCATTTATTATTTTTTTTTTATTTATTGGGTAGAGACAGCCAGAAATTGAGAGGGGTGGGGGAGATAGGGAGAGAGAGACAGAAAGACACCTGCAGCACTGCCTCACCACTTGTCAAGCTTTCTCCCTTCAGGTGGGGACTGGTTGGGGGGGGGGGGCTCGAACCCAGGTCCTTATGCACTGTAACATGTGCACTCAACCAGGTGCACCACCACCTGGCCCTATCTTTGAATCTTTTTATGTAAACAAATCTCTGAAGAGAAGTAATTTACTTTGAGACATCAACAAAAAAAAATTCTTTTTTTTTTATTACTCTGAGCTGACTTTTCAGACAGAGACAGAGATTGTCACAGAGAAAGAAACCGCGGCACAGAAGTTTCCTCCAGTATGCCAGGTGCCTGGCTCACCTGCTTCTAGACTATTCACTGCTAAGTGACTACTGCAAAATACTCAGTTGAAACGCTGTTTACAGGGCAATCCAAAGGGAACAATCATGCTGAATGACCACCGCAAATAGAGAGTTGCAGCTTCTATGAGCAGAGACTCAAGAGCAGAGACCCAAGTGGGACCCAGTGCAGCTAAGAAGAACATAGCTGAATAGCTCCCTGCAGACAAGACTGAAGTGCTCCTGGGGGGAGTCATAGAGGGACCCCACAGTATTGTGAGATTTAATTCCCAGAACTTGACCAAATTCCCTCAGTAAAAATCAAAAGAACTCCCTTCTTTTCTGACAGTGGAAGAAAGATTAAATCATTTTAAAATACAGGTTCGTCTCAGTATTCAAAAACAGAACATTCCCTTGTACCAGAGGCTTGAACCTGCATCCTCACACTTGTCATCATGTCCACTCCACTGGCTGCCTTCCACCTAGTCCACACAACCACCCACTTCCTAGAGCATCTTCTGCTCAACAAGACCTATCCTCAGGTGAATCTGCAAGAAATTAACCAGAGACTAGTCTGCTGGGGGATTAGCAAACCCTAACTGACCTCATGAAGGGAGGCACATAATCCCAGCCCACTCAGCATCTCATTAGGCAGGCAAAAAAAAAAAAAAATAGGAGAAGGAAGGAGAAGGAGAAGGAGAAGGAGAAGGAGAAGGAGAAGGAGACCTGAAGTTTACAGTTGAGCAGCACAGGAAGACTTGACATAATCACAGACTATCAAATGCTTTTTCTTCCTCCACACCCCAAACTCCCCCTCCCCACTTCACCACCACCTGCCCAAGATCTATCTAAAGCAGTTATTCTTACCCAGTACATCCCTGCACTGCTTTCAAGAGAAATCACCAGTCACATTAAGTAGCCCCCGACACACACACACAAGCACACACAATTTGAAAAGTCAGAGCTGACAGAACTAGACGTGACATGATCATGCTTTTAGAGAAAATAATAATAATCACATCTGATTTCTCCTGAGAAACTATTCAGGCAGGAAAAGTGGAGAAAAATTTCTGAAGTCTTAAAAGTAAAACCATAAATCTAGAATTCTCTATACTATAATATTATCTTTTAAAAGTGAGGGAGAGGGAGTCGGACGGTAGTGCAAGGACCAGCATAGGAACCTGGTTCAAGCCCCCAGTGCCCCACCAGCAGGAGGGTCACTTTGCAAGCGATAAAGCAGGTCTGCAGGTGTCTGTCTTTCTCTCCCCCTCTCTGTCTTCCCCTCTTCTCTCCATTTCTCTCTGTCCTATCCAACAAAACGACATCAGTAACAACAACAATAATTTAAAAAGTTTTTTTAATTAAAAAAAAGTTTAGCTTGACAAATAAATAAATCAATAAAAGTCAAAATAAATAAATAAAAACTTATTTGGAGAAGAGGAAATAATGTAGATCAAAAATTAGAGTTTGGATTTTAAAAGGGAAGGACAGAAGGAGACAGTAACTGGTGAATGGAGTGTTTAGGAGACAGCTAACCCAGTAAAGCATTTGTTTTATCGTGTGTGTGCAGACCTGGGTTTGAGTCCTGACACTGCAGGAAGTACCAGGGAGGAAGGTGCCAGGGGGGCTCCGTGGATGGCAGAGCAGTGATGTGGTTGGTATCTCTGCTGTCCTTCTCCTCACTCTCCTCACCATTGATAAATAAAAGAAAATAAAACATAAAAAAAAGAAAAAGTGGGTCCACGACAAAGCTGATTGGTATCCTGTATGCAAGAGGTTTTGAATTTATCCTGACTTGTCTTTTCTTCCTTTATTCTCTTTTCTTTCTTTTCTTTTCCACTAAGCACTATTCAACTCTGGCTTATATGGCCCCTGGTACTGAACCTGAAATCCTGGTGCCTGAGGCATGAAAGTTTAATATATATGGTGTGTCTAATCCCTCTGGCTCTGTATATTTTTTAATATTTGTTTATTTATTTATTTTCCCTTTTGTTGCCCTTGTTTTTTTTATTGTTGTTGTGGTTATTATTGTTGTTGATGAAGCCATTGTTAGATAGGATAGAGAGAAATGGAGAGAGGAGGGGAAGACAGAGAGGGGGAGTGAAAGATAGACACCTGCAGACCTGCTTCACCGCCTGTGAAGCGACTCCCCTGAAGGTGGGGAGCCGGGGGCTGGAACCGGGATCCTTATGGCAGTCCTTGTGCTTTGCGCCACATGTACTTAACCTGTCTGGCTCTGTATTTTTTAAAAATGTGGAAGAGAGGAGCTGAGGTAAAGTCAAGGAGTTTATCCTTCAAGTTCTATTGTGTTCAAGGACTCTAATTGCTTAGGTTTTTAAAAAATATTTATTTATTTATTCCCTTTTGTTGCTTTTTTATTGTTGTTGTTATTGATGCCATCATTGTTGGATAGGACAGAGAGAAATGGAGAGAAGGGGAAGACGGGGAGGCAGAGAAAGATAGACACCTGCAGACCTGCTTCACCATTTGTGAAGCGACTGCCCTGGAGGTGAGGAGCCGGGGGCTCGAACCTGGATCCTTATGCTGGTCCTTGCCCTTTGAGTCACCTGCCCTTAACCCGCTGAACTGCCGCCTGACTCCCCTTAGTTTTTACCTGTTACCAAATGAATCACATTTCTCTGCAGTACAACTGCTCGATGGTTTTGTTCTTATGTACAATATAAAACAATTGAATGGCATGAACATGTAAAAACAAAAAGAAAAAGTAGCCAAAGTGTCTCTAAGACTTTGAGGACTGTGAAGGTCATCCTTCTCCTGGGGGGAGTGGCAGGGAGTGCATTGGTGCTTGTGCCCCAGGAATCACATCATTGCAAGACTGGCCAGCTCCTCATGGGGCGCGAGCACTTCCACACTAAGATCATCCTCTCTGGCATTATGCTATTCCACTGCAGAATATTGTGCCCCAGGATGGTTCCGTAGCCCCCATGTCCACTTGGTCGATTCCAAATTATATTCCTCCATGAGGATAATTTCTGGAACCATCCGTTCCACCCCGGTTCCATGGCTGCCAGTTCTCAGCAACATCGCCCCGCCAGATATTCGTCGGGATGTGGCATCATCTAAGTTCATTTCCCACGTCTACGCTCGACCGGACCTGCCAATATACGCAGATATCTTCGCCCACCCTGTCCAACGCTTGATGTCTCGTCACCCAATCTGGTCCCCTACGCCTACACTGAACTTCTCTGTTCCAGTCTCTTGGAAACAGAGCTGGCAGTCAGCTGAGGTCAAGAACAAACACCTCATCACAGACCCCTGCGAGCGTCCACCCGGCTTTGACCTAGCACGTTATGATCGGGCCCTCCTCCATCGCTATCGAACAGGCCATGGCCGGTGCGCCGCTATGTTCCATCGCTGGGGAGCCAGAGACGACCCGAACTGCCCCTGCGGCTCCAGGCAGACTGTGACCCACATAGTCAACGACTGCCACCTCTCCAGATTCAAAGGAGGTCTCGAAACTTGACATCAGGCTCAACCTGACACTGTTGACTGGCTACGGAAGAAGGGCAAACGCTAGAAGAAGAAGAAGGTGCTTGTGCTGAGGGAACATCAGTGGTGGAGCCTAGGGCAGTGTGCAGGCACCAGTCACAGATAAGAAACTACACATATGTGACAATAACTGTCTTGAAAATCATTGTCCCCCACCCCAACCCTCCTGAAGTAGTTTATGTTTAAAGAGCTAGCAAGCAAGCCATGAAAAGGCGGGGGGGGGGGGATTCTTTTTCTCTTCTTTCTTTTTTTTTTTTTATTAGTGATTTACAGAATTACAAAATAACAAAAGAGTGCAATTTTCTACTTTCCCACCACCAGAGTTCTGTTCCCTATTCCCTCCATTGTAGACTGCAGTGGTTCTCCCAAGATGACAGATAAGGGCGGACTACTATTTCTATAACTATCTGATATATATATCCATATTTTTCTGGTTGACAGGGAGAAATTGTTTACTTGTTCTTGTAAGTGAATGGAAGCGATCTGAAAAGACAAACTATGATTCCAGCTAGATGATTCTGGAAAAGGTATAGAGTCAGTGAAAAGATCAATAGTATAGGGATTATGGATAAGATCACTAGGGTGGTCGGAGGGGTTTTTGAGCCAGTGAAAAAGACTATAGAGAGGGGTTAGGCACACATAGTACCAAGAGTAAGGACCCCCCAAGGATCCTAGATGGAGCCCTCGCTCCCCACCTGCAGGAAGGCAGGTCTCTCTCTCTCTCTCTCATCCCCTCCCCTCTCAATTTCTCATTTCTATAAAAAAAAAAGTCAAAAAAGGAGCAGTGTATTCTTAGTGTAAGAACCAAGCCCCAGGAATAATTCTGAAGGCAAAAACAAACAAACAAACAAATGCTCTATAGGATATTATAATGATGGTCCAAAACTGTGGTGTAATACACCAAAGGCTGAATCCCAGGGTGAAGCATTGACTTTGAGGTGATTAGGATATTTGAATAGAGGTTTATCATTCGTTGAAAACTATGCCACTCTGGTGCGTCTGACCTGTAAGGGTGGCTGGTTGTATATTCAAAATCTTTCTACTTTCCTCTCAATTTTGATGTAAATTTAAACTGATTATTTTGAAAGTCTTCTTTAAAAGCATGTAAAATTGATGACTATACCTTTCCACCCTTTCCTCTCCTTCTTCTTACTCTTTGAAGAACACCTCAGTAGTATTTCCATTTCATCACCATAACAAAAAGCCACAGAGACATGTGTACTGAGACTTCTTCAAAGACAAACATCACCTGAATTCAGTTTCAGTCACAATACTTGGCCAGCCGCCTGTGCACAAGATAGCCACCCAGCAGTCCAGAGCTTTATACTCATTCTCTGGTCAGTTTGTTCCACTGAATTTCTTCATTAGTTTCTCACCAAACTCCTGAAATACACATGCCATTTCCAAGATTATTGAATTTTTTACCCTACATTTTCTCCTGGATAAGATTCTGTCTCAGCACTATGTAGTCCTTCTTCTGCAGTTCCTCCCAGTGAAGGTATAAAGAATTTAAAACATGAGGCATGAGCACAAGCCCTTGCACCTGCGTGCCGGCCTGCTTTTGACCCCATAGTCCACAGCGATACAATCTGGTCTCCAAGATGTGGTGTTTGAAAAACCAGGACCAGTGCCAGAGAAGCTCTGTCCTGTTCCAAGCTCTGCCACTTTATAAATTCACCAGATGGTGCAATGTTGTACTCAATTTCCTTCAACCATAAAAGAAAATTTTTATTTTGAAGAAAGCATGACCACAGAAAAGGGGGTGTTAGAATGTCACTGTGATCCTGGTTCTTTTCACACATGGGATTGAAACTCAAGCTAATTACCATGAAAGGGTGAAACCCCCAGCGTGCTGCCATTCGCTAGAATGAGTCACAGGTGGAAAGGAAAACATTGGCTTGTGCAGAAACTCTTCAAAAGAATGAGGGTAATGTTTAAGGAGGTTGCAGCTCTGACTAGTCTAAAATTGTCAAAAGTTTTGAAAGCAGAGAATAGTATGGTCAACTTAGCCAACTCTGTCCTTATAGAAACACACAGATGCTCATTATGGTGTTTGTTACATAATAGTAATAATATTAACAACCCATGTACATAATCATATCCTTATCCCTGCACTAATATGCAGGGAATGAACTACTTAAATATACTTGTGACCTACAGAGTTGTTCCAAGTATTTTAAGTGACAAAAGAAATGTTTTACTACTGCTTAGTATGAAGGATTCTTTAAGTGAAGCTGAGAACTGGAATCTATTCTTAGGACTCCAAGGCAGCTCTGTGCCTTGCAGACATATTAAGGAAAATTAGCATAAATATAACCCTTGTGCTTTAGATCCCCCTGATATGCAGAATCCCTGATTAATTTCAGGCTGGGCCATGGGTGCTTGGTAATATAGATCAGCTTTAATTTGCCTCTGCTCCATCCTCAAGAGGGTAAAATAAACCAATGGACATATTTGTTTACTCTGGCAAGTGTATTCATAAGCACTTATAAGGGAATGCTTATCATGCAATTAGGAAAGAAGTCCATTTGCAGGAAAACATTAAACATATATGCATAGCTATAGTTAGATACCGTGACAGTGTTTAGACTTTAGTTTTTAGATAAGTTTCTGTTGGGGTAAAACAGGTTTATGCATTGCATAAGATTCCAAGTGTACAGCATCATAATAGACACCTAGAAACACTACATCATACTACCCACCAAATGCCTAGCTTACAGGCAACCAAACCCCTTTTACTTGACCACTTCATTCAATTTAGATACTTTAAATATCCCCAAGCCCTATTCCCATTTGATAACCACATATCTTTTCTCTAAATCCAAGGATTTGCTACTTGATATAGAGGTGAAATTATGTATTGTTATTGTTTTCTGTATAATTTTCTTCACATGGTATAAACTCCTCATTTCATCTCTCTTCTTCATAGCTAAAATAGTTTTCTTTTATTTTTTTTCTTCGAATATTTATTTATTTATTCCCTTTTGTTGTCCTTGTTTTATTGCTGTAGTTATTATTGATGTCATTGTTGTTGGATAGGCCTGAGAGAAATCAAGAGGAGGGAAACGCAGAGATGGGGAGAGAAAGACACCTGCAGACCTGCTTCACCGCTCCTGAATCGACTCCCCTGCAGGTAGGGAGCTGAGGGCTTGAACCGGGATCCTTACACCGGTCCTTGCGCTTTGTGCCACATGCGCTTAACCCGCTGCGCTACCGCCCGACTCCCACTGAAATAGTTTTCTTTTTTTTTTAAATATTTTTATTTATTTATTCCCTTTTGTTGCCCTGTTGTTTTATTGTTGTAGTTATTATTTTTGTTGTTATTGATGTTGTTGTTGGATAGGACAGAGAGAAATGGAGAGAGAGGAGGGGGAGGACAGAGAGGGAGAGAAAGACAGACACCTGCAGACCTGCTTCACCGCTTGTGAAGCGACTCCCCTGCAGGTGGGGAGCCGGGGGCTTGAACTGGGATCCTTATGCAGATCCTTGGACTTCGAGCCATGTACGCTTAACCCACTGCACTACTGCCGGACTCCCTGAAATAGTTTTCTATTGTGTCTGTAGGCCACACCTTCTTTCTTTACTTCTCATCTGGGGATAATTCTTAAGTAGTTTCAAAACCTTAGCTACTACAAGTAGTGCTGCATTGAAGATAGGACCACACATGCTATTATTGTTATTATTATTATTATTATTATTAGTGTTTTAATAGTCATTGAATACATACAATGAAGTAGAATAGCTGTATCAACTGGCAGTCCTGCAGTCAGTCTTTTGAGAGCTCTGCACATTGTTTTCCTGACTGGAAATATTAGTGAAAAGGAGAAATGAGGAAAGTGGAAAGGGACAAGAAATGAGGAAGGTAGTCCTGATCAATTTCCTTTTCTCAAAGTCTGTAATTTTCACACCTTTACAAAGTTGGATCCCACCCACTGCTTCTTATAAAGCATACTAGTAGCAATGAATTAAATTGATTGCTTTTTATCTGTATATGTTCTCTCATATTTCCATGACGTTGCTTATACTCCACCCTCTACAGAAATTACCTTTCCCAAATATTTGTATATCTAAATCTTAGCTGACTTGAAAAAAAAAACCTCAATGACCACCTATTAAAAAAATAGGAAGTTTTGCTTAATTTTTATCCCAGCAAAGCCTCTGTGTAACAATTGACTACCACAACCAAGTTTTAGCTCATATATAGATATATATATTAATTTTAGCTCTAAATAAAAGATCTTCCTCATTTTTATCATAGAGATATGTGTCTTTGATTTCATAATTTGCATTTTAAAAAAATTATTTCTGAAATTTGCCTAGTTTCTTTTTTTCATTTCTTTATTGGGGAATTAACTTTTTACATTAAACAGTAAATACAATAGTTTTTACATACATAACATTTCCTAGTTTTCCATATAACAATACAACCCCCAGTAGGTTCTCTGTCATCCTTCTGGGACCTGTAAACCCCCCCCCACACACACACACACACACCCCAGAATCTTTTACTTTGGTGTAATAAGCCAATTCTAGTTCAGGTTCTACTTGTGTTTTCTCTTCTTATCTTGTTTTTCAACTTCTTCCTGAGAGTGAGATCATCCCATATTCATCCTTCTATTTCTGACTTATTTAACTTAACATGATTTCTTCAAGCTCCATCCAGGACTGGCTGAAAACAGTGAAGTCACAATTTTTAATAGCTGAGTTATATATATATATACCACAACTTGCTCAGTCACTCATCTTTTGTTGGACACCTAGGTTGCTTCCAGGTTTTGACTATTACAAATTGTGCTGCTAAGAACATATGTGTACACAGATCTTTTTGGATGGGTGTGTTTCTTTAGAGTTTCTTTAGAGTTTTTAATGTATTGTACAAGACACATTTTTCTGTGTAAATTATAGAGAACCATATCATTTTATATAGTTCAATTGTTGATTACTGAGAATTATAAATTCAACTGTTGGTTACCAAAACACTGACTTAAAAAGTATTATAAACATTTAAACATATTAGCTTAAAATAAATTTTGCTTTATTATCAATACATCATCACTGCTTAGAAGATGTTTTCACACAAAATTTTAATTTTATCTAATTTATTCTACTATTGTCTTAGATTCATACAGATTGTTCACTGAAATTCTGCCTTTAAGAATTCTAGGGGCATAATGTAATCATGAATTCAAGTTGTTCTGTACACTGTTATAGGTATATAGATTGCAAATCTTCACCTGAGCATAATGCAGTTTGAATGTATATATACATCCATTATACATATTGCATATTGATGTGCATGCTTATGTAATTAATCAGAAACTAACACACTGAGGTTGATTATTTATATATATTCTTTTAGTTAATTGACTGGCTGACTTTTTATTTATGAGTAGACGGGGAGTAGAGGACCCAGGTGAGATCTTCAAAGACCAGGACTGGATGCCATAACTCAACAATATTTTATGTCCTCTTTCTCTCTCTCTCTCCCTGCCTCTCTCCCTCCTTCCATCTTTTTATCTTTCCCTCAATCCTGCCCTCCCTCTTCTTCCTCTTCCCGTCTTCCCCTTCCCCTTATGTAGCACTTTCTTTCCTGTGTATTAATAAAACTATCCAGGTACAGGCAGGCCTGCAGAGGACATCATTCAGACAAATTAGCCAGCCAGTTCCTGGGATTGGCTGGGGCCACCAGTAACTTGAATGATATATATTTTTTCATTTCCTGCACTTACTATTGCCATATAGAGACACAAAATTGCTTTTCCTCAGGTGCTGTAGTAAGATACTCAGCGAGTCAACTTCCTGGAGGGAGGTTTTTTTTTTTTTTTTTTTTTGATATTCAGGTATATATTCACAAGAGAACATAGTCTGCATTAAGGAGGACTTTCTCTATTTCTTGCCTTTCATTTCATTCTATGTAATGGGATGCATTTATTGCTAATACCTCTAAACTTCACTTACCCCTTTAATCACCATTATCCCAGATGTCAGCCCATAGGCCCAGTGCAAGGTTGGAGCATCTGACCCCCGGCACTCTAAGCTTAAACACATGATTATTCTGAGTCATTTATCATCCACCTCAGCCTTTTTCCCCTTTAACCTGCTGAACTCCTTTGCATGTTAAGGAAATTGCACTTAAAATGCTTTTCTCCAAATTAGACAGATTAAACTAAACTGTCACCTTCAACTATAACCGACACACATTTTTTCTTAAAAATCCTGTATAATATCCCTCAGCAGTTAAGTGATCCTAATTCTATTTTCTGATAAGATCTGTTTCTTTTCCTTATTGGAAATGCTACTGAAATCACAAATTTAACCTGGTTAGTCTTTGTCTGCTTCATCCAAATGCAAGTCTTTTTAAAATAAGAATTTAGCTTTTTTTTTTCTTTGCAAACTAGAGCACTGCTCTGCTCTGGCTTATGCTGGTGCCAGTGATTGAACTTGGAACCGGGGAGCCTCAGGCATGAAAGTCTTTTGCATGATCATTATGCTATCTCTCTGGCTCTTAAGGAATTTGTCTTCTGTAACATATTAATTCCAGCACTGTAAAACTAAAACATAGTAGTTGTCCAGTGGGGAGAAAGTGGTGTTTCTGTGTTACTGAGAGTAAGGAGGTATCTCGAGACAAAAATTACGACTGCGCCAGATGCCAAAATATTTTCAAATATTTAAAGTAATAACAAATGCCATTTCCTCCTTTAAATCTGGAATTGTTCTATTCTAAAGACAGCAGCAACAACAAAAGATAAACAGTTGCAGATTGCCATTACACAGAAACACTTCCATCAGAGAAGTGCAATATAATTGCTTCTGTAAAGAATGCTTGTACATCTTTTGCATGGATGATGGAGAGAAGGCCCCCATTTGGACCATCCCAGAGACAAAGAGAAGCAGTTACTGCCCTGTAATGATGAAGCAGCTGCTGGAGAGGACTAATTGTTGCTAGTGACAGCAACTTTTCCAACTTCAATGGGAACCCCGAAAGCCAAAAAGAGGGGAAGGGAGAGAGAGAGAGAGAGCTAAAAAGAGAAAATATATCACTTGTAATAAATTCTAAGCCTACAATATGCAAAACCAGACAGGAATTGGGGCAGTAGGAGAGAAAAATGAAGATACAAACATTATGTAGAAACAGATGGATTTTACTGTTTTTTTTTCTTTCTTCATCAGAGGTGTGAAGATACAAAAGAGAAATCTCTCTCAAAAATCATGTGTTTTTCCTCCTAACACAAAGAGCAGAGGAAGAAGAAATAGACCCTGAATGGAAATTAAGTGTTATTACTGCCAGCTGTCTTGGGTGGCTTGCCCAGTTTTTTAGTGATTAAAAAGAAAAGATTTACACCATCATATTTCACCTGCTTATTCGCATGGGACTTTGATATTGGAACACAACACCTTTTTGGCATGGATGGAGTTCACAAGTTCACCTCATTAAGCTCCTCTGGGAAGTTCAGCTACCAAAGATGAATATTTTTATTTTAATTATTTGACTTTGAAAACGTAAAGCACAAAAACTATATTGATTACAGGCATTTGACTTGCCGTGAAGTACTCCTGAATACGTGTAGCCACTGCATGACTACCAGCAAGTCAAACACTGATCTAATGTGTCACTATGAGGACTGCAAATAAATGAACCATCTTGTTAATCAGAGAAGTGGCGTAGCTAAAAAGCAAACAAATATGTAGTTGACTTATACAATATTAATATAAATTAAGTATGTTTAATTTTCTTTTTTGTTGGTATTTTGAAAGCTTTTTTTTTTTTGCCACCACTCCCAGTAGGCTTTTTTTCCTTTTAAAATTATTTTATTTATTTGAATAGGGTCAGATAGAAGTCAAGAGGAAACTTGAAGATAGAAATGGAGAGAGGAAAGAGAGATACCTGCAACATTGTTTCGCCCTTTATGAAGCCCCCCCACACACACTGGTGGGCCTCAGGGGCTGGAAACTAGATCCTTGTAACATGTCTGCTATGTCAATTGTGTCACCACCTGATTCTGTTTTTCCCTTTTAATATCAGGTAGAGTGAGACAGGGGAGCAGGTAAGGGGAACAGAAATAGAAAGTGAAAAAGAAATACCTCCTAGCACAGGTCTACTACTACTGAATTTTCTCCTGTGCAAAGTGTGCCCACATAGTGCTGGGGACTTGAACACTGGTCCTGGCACAAAGTGAAGTCAGTGGGACTGCATCAAACTGAGAAGCTTAAGGTTTCATCACCAAAGCAAGACACCCTACTGAGTAGCATCTTTACACCCCATGTATTACAAGACTAATAAACATGACATAGAAAGAGTTCACAAAACTCAGCAAATAAGAAAAAAGAATACACACACATTAAAATTGGGGAGAAGACATAGTAGAATCTTCACTAAAAGAGTGCTTCAGACGGTGGTCAGACATATGAGAGAAATTCTCATTCACCAATTGTCAGAGAAATCAAGACAACAGTGAAATGTCTCTTCATACCTGTGAACATGCCCTATATCAGAAAGCATAGAAACAAGAAAAAAGAATATTTAGCAGAAAAATGGAAGTGATTGTGGACTTCTTTTAACCTACTCCTTGGTGCAATTTGGTAGATGTCAATTTTTTTACCGCTAAAAGATATAAATTCTCCTTGGGTAGCCCATGTTTACCCAGTGGGTTCCAGCAAGTAACTCCATTACATAAGTAGCATCAGTGCAGGTGGACATTGTCTATCTCTGCAAGCAAAAGCTAGAAAAGGACACAGTTCTACTTAGGATACATTTGGGACAACGTTGTAACAGCTGAACTTACTCAGGAAGAACCATCAGACAAACTCCACAATTTTTGTTTCAAAATGGAAGTTCAAACCAAGACAACAAAAAGAAGGAGCAGCACCTTTCAATAATAGTGTGGCATATTTTTTCCTCATGTAGGGAAAGCTATTTCTTTCACATGTAGGGAAAGAGAAATTTGACCAGTCAAACATAATACTTAATCCTGGACTAGAGCCTTTACTGAAAAGAAAATAGTCTACACATTATGATTTAACTGGTATACAGGAATGCATAAAGGAATTTAGACAGAAGTATGGCATTGTTGGTATGCTTCTAAATTCTGCTTATAAGACCTTCTGTTTTGATCATCACATTAGGTTTGCTTGTGTTGCTTAACTTTGTGGTCTATTTACATAATCATTGTTTTCATTGGTTTAATCCCCATTGGTTCGCACACTTTTTCCTTCGCCCCACCCCCTATCCTATGTACTTCCTCTTCCTGACACTTCCACCTCAGGAAATATAAAAAGACAGGGCTTTCTAATGAAGAGAGATTAGATTAGATTGTTGAGCTGCATGCCCGATCATCAATAAAGATTGAACTGTGTTCCCAGCTCAGCCATGAGTCCCCGGTCTTCTCTCTCCCGCCTGCGAAGCTAGCCGGCATGGCATGTCGATAGAAAGCATACAGATGTTTGGGATTTCCCAAGTTAATATAAGAGGATATACTCCCTAAAAATTGCATAGTGAACTATTAAGAACAAAGAGCACTGAGATAGTTTATTCTCAGGTAAGATTTTTTAAAGAGAAAAAGTGAGAAGGCACAGAATTAATTGAGATAAAAATCTCAGGGCCAGGCGGTGGCACACCTGGTTGAGCACACACATTACAGTGTTCAAGGAGCCAGGTTCAAACCCCAGTCCCCAGTCCCCACCTGCAGGGGGAAAGCTTCACGAGTGGTGAAGCAGGGCTGCAGGTGTCTCTCTGTCTCTCTCCCTCTCTATCTCCTCCTCCCTCTCTCTGTCACTATTCAGTAAATAAATAAAAGAAAAATTAAAAAATTAAAAATAAAAATAAACGTTTCAGAACTAGTTCAGCATAAACATGGTAGTAGCCTTTATAGTTTCACAATCTCTCCATGCTTAACATCATTTACAAATAAATGTGATGATTGAAATGGGGTTCACTTTCTAGGCATTTTTGCGACAAAATTTAGCAGTTTTCTTGTGAGTCAAATTGTTTTGTTCTACTCCATATTATTAATCAATATGCTATATAAAATATTTCAGAAGATAAGATATGGAAGAAATTATATTAAAGCTGTCTGGGGAAATTCCTCTCGGTCTGGTTTTGATTACAAAGTGTTGTTTTTTAATGATACTTTTACTGTTACTAATTCCATAATCTCCCTTTCAAGTTTGTCAGTCAAACCAGATTAATTATGCATTTATATTACTCATCCAGTTTTGAGCTAATTAGATTGTAAATAGCTTGATCTCTTTCATATTTTAATCTCTGTTTTAAAAACCTGTGCATATTTAATTAATGTAGAAACACTGATACATTGAAATTATAACCTTATACAGATTTTTACAGATACACAAGATACTGTTTTATGTCTTCTAAAATTAGCATAAGTTGAAGGATGATAATGGTAAAAACAGATGCATTTACTACACTTCCTTCACCTTCTAACAGAGTGTTAATGCTTTCATGATGAACACTAGTTATGCAAATGCCAAATGTCTAAACTGAAACAAGCACTGTATTTGAAAATATAGTGGTGGGCAGCCTTCAGTAATGAGGAATCATCATGAATGTGCACAGCTGAATCCATCTGTGTTTTAACTTGCTCCGTTCTTGCAGGACCCTTGTGCAATGTCTGATGTATTCAGAAACTGATCAGCAATGTTTGAGCTAACAGAAGAGGAGGAGGCATTTTTGTATTTTTGCCGGGAGTAAGAGTTGCTACAACACTGATTGGTTAGCCTCACTTTGCTAGCTTAATGCAGTGACAGAAAACAAACAACAACAACCAAAACAGTCAATACTCTGTCCAAGTTAAGATAGTTGAGTTAGATATGAGCCCATTATCCCTGAAGGATATGGTGGTATAGAATAGAATGGAATGGAAAACAGCCAGTAGCCTCTCTTCTTAATTTTTTTTATTGATTTAATAATTATAGACAAGGATAGTGATCATAGGATAAGAGGGATATAATACCACACAATTCCCACCACCAAACTCCCATATCCCATCCCCTCCCCTGATATCTTCCCTATTCTTTATCCCTCTGGGAGTATGGACCCAGGGTCATTATGGGGTGCAGAAGGTGGGAGGTCTGGCTTCTGTAATTGCTTCCCCGCTGAACATGGGCGTTGTCAGGTCCACCCATACTCCCAGGCTGTTTTTATCTTTCTCTAGTGGGGTAGGGCTCTGGAGAGGGGAGGTTCCAGGGTGTATAGGTGAGGTCGTCTGCCCAGGGAAGTCAGGTTGGCATCATGGTAGCATCTGCAACTTGATGACTGAAGAAGCATTAAGATATAAGGAGAACAGATAGTTTAATAGTCAGGAAGCTAAAGGTAAGAATAGAGCAGATGAGATTTGGAGTCTCCATTTAGGAAAAAGCTGATAGGTGTAGTTTAGGTATATTCCAAGGGGCCCATGACTTTACTAACTTCTCTTCCAATTGCATGCATTCTGTGAAATCAGAAGGTCTGCACAGAAAATCATTCAGGATCTTCGATTGTGTGTGACTTCAGCTCAGCGAGGTGATTCTGCAACCTCATTGCCCTCATATGCTTGTTTTGCAGTCTTATCTTGATAATGTGTATTTCCTAAGAAGTATCAATGTTTTCTTAGGGTATATCCTGAATTAGTCCAAGTTTTCCTCTTTCCTAGAGAAATACTTGAATAATTACTGTACCCATAGGGAGTTGGGCGGTAGTGCAGTGGGTTAAACACATGTGGCACGGAGCGCAAGAACCAGCATAAGGAACCTGGTTCGAGCCCCCGGCTCCCCACCTGCAGGGGAGTCGCTTCACAGGTGGTGAAACTGGTCTGCAGGTGTCTATCTTTCTCTCCCCCTCTCTGTCTTCCCCTCCTCTCTCCATTTTTCTCTGTCCTGTCCAACGATGACGACATCAGTAACAATAGTAATAACCCCAACAACAATAATAATAATAAAGAATTACTTTACCCATAGTCCTCCTCAGAAGTAACTTAACCTCTGTGCATGCCAACCTGTTTGTTGTACCTGATGCTCTGTTTACTCATTGTAATCATGTCCAGATCTGTGCCACCTAATCTTACAGAATCTGCACTTTGAGCCACCTGTCTTTATGCCAGGCATCCAACATTCATCTCCTTGCTACCTGTAACTCCAGTAATTAATCTGGACTAAAACTACTGCTCCCATTCAGGCTGAGCCCCAATTCCATGTAGATAATTATTTAAACTCTAGATGACTCTGTTTGTAAGCTCAAGCTTTCTCAGCTACGTGCTTCTACGTTCTGAACTATACCTTGTTCTGCTGCCTGTGCGCCTTTCTCCTACCGACACTTGTGATGTTCAGCAGAGATCTGCCTCCTTCTAGCCATCCTTTGACTTCAGTTGATTCTCTGCTTTTCCACATTTCCATTCATTGCCATCCTCTCCCCTTCTTTCTCTAATACAACCTTTTCTTATGGTCCATTGTTTTCATAACTTTCTCCATTTCCAAGCAAGATTGTTTGGACTTGAGGAGGAAAAGCACTCAACAAATGGAAGCATGAGCATGTTACATGCTAACAGGGACCATCCCCGCCGCCCTTATCAAGAGTCCTGCATGAGTGAGTTTTGCCAATGACTTTATGAGCCCTCTGACCAGGCAGTGAAGTATGTTCAAGTTCTCTTCTTGTAAATAATCTTCTGGACCATATGCAACCCCCATAAACCACCAGCTCATTTCCTTCTCCCTAATGGAAGTCCTTGAGAGTGGTTGACATGCTGCCTCTCCTCCCTCACCTCTTCTTTTTTGTTTTATTGCTCAGCACAAGTCAAACTGTCTTGTGCTCTGATTACTCTATCCAAACAACTTGCTCTAATTACTCGGGACCTTCTGGCTGTTTATTTGGAAGGCTATTTTTAGGTTTCTTAATTGCCCTGCGGATTCCTTTCTTCTTTCAAACATTTCCCTTGGATTTGGCCGAGTCAGTTCTGTTACTCACTCTGTGGTGTATGACCTCTAGACCTTTCCCTTCTTTTTTTCTAGAGCCTCACTTATATTTCTCTCAATACTGGACTCGCTCCAGACTCAGTACACTTCTTTTTTTTTTTTTTTACTCAACCTTTCTTGTTCCATGCTAACAGTCTCTTCTGTTATCTGTGCCGATCACCTCTCTGCCAAGGCTTTGCAACTTTATGTTGCAACTTCAATTCATATCTCCGACTGTCCGCATTATAGTGAAAGAAATGAAGATTGTCTTGGTACAAAGCAGAATAATCAATATATGCTGAAGAAATAAGTGCTAAAATTATCTTGAAATGCATGTTTCCATTAAATTCAGATTCTAGGTTGTATCTGTTTATTTCCACAGAGCTGCTAAAACCAACGCGATTTCCTTTCCAGTATCACTGCATAACTTCAAGTGGCCATCATATCATCCTCGCCTATTACTCATTTAACTTCTGCTTGCAATGCTTGTGCGTCACAACTCAAAACAAAGTAACATTTCATAGACCTTTCCCCATGTTCTGTGTTCCTTTTTTTTTTTTAAGATGACGTTTCTTCTATTTAGAAGCCTTTCCCATTCCTTTGTTCTACCCACCTTGAGTCACGTTTCTACTCACCAGACTTAAACTATCCTTTATGTATCTGCTCTAGATTACTTAATCAAAAGCGTTTCCTTAACTGGCAAAGCTATAATGAGCTCCTGGGTTCTGTGAGCTTGTAGCTTTATGTTCTTTAATTCCCATAACGTGTCCAGTTTATTTTGATGCATGATGCTGCGCCATATTTCTAAAAGGTTGGTCTGTAGCTATTACCTTCTGTTTCACAACGAGCACTTTTCCTGGCACAGAGCAGGGCCTGCTTTATTGCCGATGCTGTTTATAGAGTCAGTGAATGAATGAGACATGAATGCTTTCTTATGTGGATACATAAGTACCTTATTACATGAGCTTATATTGTCCAATAAAATGAAACAAACAATTCATCTTTGCAAAGCAGCAAAACAGGCTATGTGATTCTTAGAGAAGGGACGCATGGGGCATATTTATATAAAAGACACAGGGGGAATTACAGGCAGAGTTTTCCATTATACTTTATAAAACAATTAAACCTTTTCTTTGAGGAAGCTTGTAGATATTAAAAATGTAAGATTAATTCAGCTCAGTGAAACTGTTCCTATAGAGAACAGAAATGACTTTGTTGTTGTTCTTACAAAACTGAATATACTAATAGGAATTAGAACACCCATTCCAAATGCTAAAATGCCAGTCATCTGAAGTAGAACAAATGAAATCTTCTAGGATTAAGAAGGATTTTTTAATTTATTTTACTTACTTATTTATTTTCAAGATTGAAGTTGTAGTCGTGCCTACAACTCAAGTATGTGGGTTGGAAATTACTAAGAAGTAGTAACCAAGTGAATACTTAGGTTCTCTCTCTGTACCTTTAGTGAGGTTCGCGAAAGTCTTGATTATAAATAATTTATAGTGAAATCCTTTGATGTGTGTCTGAAATTCAAATGTTTTTAGTTGCTTATTAAAAATGATCTGTATGGGTTAGATTACAGATGCTCAGGTCTCAGTAGATAATTTTGTCCTAAAATTTAGAAAGGCAACAGCTATTTTTTTCCTACTTTGAAAGGCTATCCTTGAGAAGAGTGGACTGTAAAGTCTTTTGGACCTGATGGCATGGTAGTCATGAAAGGTATAAAAGGGTTACTGGAGTGAGACTACTGGTGTGTAAAGAGAACATAATAAAAATAATAATCTCTATTAATATACTGCCAACTAAATTAGGATTCTCCCTGTAGAGAATGGACACACGTTCATTAAATTCTCATTAAGGATCTGGGACTTTGGTTAAAAAAGTAAGCATCTGGATACATTGGTATACCACACAGAGATTTATTTTGAAATTAATTTCAAAAAGTTCATGGAGTAATTATATAGTGTTTTACAACTTACTTTTGCTAATTACATGTGTCATGGAAGGTTAATCCAAATTACTTGAAACATAAAGTCTGTGAGTAGAGAGTATGTCAAGTAGTGTGGCAGTCACTTACACTTAAGAAGTTCGGCGTATGAATAGTATTTCCACTGCTTCGGGGCTTGGATTATCTTAATGAATTTAATTCACAAACTTCATACATTTTTACTATATTCTATATATATTCTATAGTTGAGTAATAGAAATACTAATCTGGGGGCTGGAATAGATGGTTCATATATCACCATGTGTGAAGCCCCCCAGCTACTGCTGGAGCCCCAGGAAAGTCCATGTACTCTAGAGCAGTGCCGTGGTGTCTCCCTGCTTTCTCTGTCTTTTTCTTCCTTTCTGTCTCTCTCACTGTCTAACTGAAAGACAAAGAAAAACTCACTAGGAGCAGTGATATCTTGCAGGCACAAAGCACCAATGAAAACTCTGGCAGGAAAGAAAAATTAATTACACTGGATCTTTACTCTCAAGAAAATGTTGTTTAGAAGATAAGGACATTTGGAAGTCCTGCGGTAAGCACAGTCCTGCGCAAAGCACAAGGACCAGCGTAAGGATCCCGGTTCGAGCCCCCAGCTCCCCACCTGCAGTGGAGTTGCTTCACAAGCGGTGAAGAAGGTCTGTAGGTGTCTCTCTTTCACTCCCCCCTCTCTGTCTTCCCCTTCTCTTTCCACATCTCTCTGTCCTATCCGACAACAATGACATCAACAACAGTAGTAACTACAACAATAAAACAAGGGCAACGATAAATAAGAGAATAAATAAATATAAAAAAAGAGAAGACCTGCAGCAAAAACAACCGTGACAAATACTCCAGACATTGGTATTTGAGAAGACACCTACTTTTGTACAAATTTAATGAAGAGTAGATTTTGGTGTGTAGTATAGAGTGACTCACTTAATATTTTAGGATTTTGCTAATTTTCTTTCCATCTAAGGATTGTTAGGAGGTTAATTGTTTTGTTATTGATGTTAACAATTTTTATCTTGACTGTGATCAGTTGAGATTTTTTTTCTTTATTACTCAAGGTAGTTTTCTGGTAGGCATCCTTTTTGTAATCAGGCATGTGCACTTCCTTTATTTCAGACTGTGTTTGGTAAATACCTGGCTCTTACAGTCACTCTGCTCTTTTTCTTTTATAGCGGTAAAAGTTACTAGAGCAAACCCAAAAGGTCAATGCCCAGCTCTGCCTCTCTCAAGGATGCACCTCCACCATTACTTCTGAGCCACCTTGTCAACAGATGTAGGTCACTAAGAAGCTCTGATTTTATGGGTACTTACAAGTGTGGACAAGCCCAGTCCAACACACCCAGCAGTTGAAGTATCACTTGGAGTATCTCTTGGACAAAAACAGTTGCCTGCCTCCCTGGGAAGATAGATATGGGGTCAATGAGATCACACTAAGGGTTTTGAGGTATGCATGTGACCTTATTCTAAGTTCTAGTCTAGTTGCTATCTCCTCCTGTCAAGACCAAAGTCACTCCTCACAATTAGATAATGATACTTCAGAAAAATAATAGGTGTTGTCAGAAACTCTCAATATTTGGGAGGAGAGGGGGAGGTGGTGGAATGACACATAAACCTTCTGCTTCATAGGAACTGAGTATTCACTCCTGCTTCTGCACTGAGCTCCTAGAGCTGGCTGAGTTTAAAGGAATGTCAGTCTCAGAAGTGTCTCTGGTTATGTTAATAGGCGATTTATATTTTCACATTTAGACCATTCATACACCTCGAATTCTGGTTTGTGAAGGGAATGATGATGTGATCATACATTCTTCTTCTTCATCATCCGTTCGGAATGCAGACTGTCCTGACACCTGGACACCTTATATTGGTCACTTGAGCTGATCTTCATGCATTTTAATGAAATTTTAATACAGTTTCATCCTCTCACAGGATGTGTGGTTCTTTCTATTGGCTCTCTTTGGTGTAGTTTACAGTATGTATTGAAAGTACTCTTAAAATTGGACAGCTTTATGGGCTATAAAGATTCATCTTAGAAGACTTTTTCAGAAAGCTGTGCTATTATCTTTTATGCTTTTCTTGATGCAGAGATTATAAAGTTTCCTTTGTAAAGTCTTTACAGGTATTAGGCATTGAATCTGACCCTAGTTTGGAAGCTAGGCTTTGAGTTTTTACCATATATATGAGCACAGTTTCAATTCCTCAATATTGTCATCAGGTAAACCATGGGCAGCTTCATTCTGCCTTTGGTTGTGTTGAGGAGAACTCTATACCCAAGAAATCATTTAGAATTATGGGACCCTTCTTCACAAAAGTGAGAGTGTTCTCAGGGCCATCTTCAAAATTCTATCAGTTGACATCAAAAAGGCACTTGTAGATCATGGCTGATCTTTTACCACAATTCTGATACTTCTGTTGTCATTTAATAGATTTTCTTCTTTCTTTCTTCTTTGAGTGTAGCTGAGTATTTCCTTAACAATGTGTTTGTATGCATGTTCACATACAAATACAAAATGGCTTCTCATATATTCAATCTTTATGTTAACTAATACACTAAAACTATTTTTTCAGGATAGTAATGACATAGAGTCAAATTTTACGCCTTACTCTGAAGATTTCATTTCTGTTTGAGTGTTTTTTAATATTTATTCATTTCATTTTTTTGCCCTTATTTTTTTATTGTTGTAGTTATTATTGTTGTTGTTATTGATTGTGTTGTTGTTGGATAGGACAGAGAGAAATGGAGAGAGGAGGGGAAGACAGAGGGGGAGAGAAAGATAGACACCTGCAGACCTGCTTCCTCACTTGTGAAGCGACTCCCCTGCAGGTGGGGAGCCAAAGGCTGGAACCGGATCCTTAGGCCAGTCCTTGTGCTTTGCGTCGCTTGCGCTTAACCTGCTGCACTACTGCCTGATAATTCCCTTTGTTTTGTTTTTATCAGAGCACTGCTTAGCTCTGGCTAGTGATAGTGCTGGGGACTGAACCTGGGACCTTGGTGTCTCAGGCATGAATGTCTTTTTTCATGACCAATATGCTATTTCCTTAGCCCTCATTTCTGTTTGAAAGACAAGTGACCACCTGGAAAAAAATAAAAAGAACATTTCTGGTGTTGAAAAAGAGAAAAGAGTTTGTTACTGAAATAGACTGACAGAAAGGAATTTGCACCCAAATCTCAAAATAAAGAATGGAAGCAGAACATATTAATTAAATCTTCAGCTATATTTACCTTGTGTTTATTTTCATTTCTGTAATAGATATGATTATTCATGTTTGGGAACATTTCAATTCTACACTAAATTATATCTTTCTTATAACAGGAGACTATAGATTTTTAGTGGAAAAAAATGACTGTTAAAGACTCTGTGTGCAAACCATCCACACATTTACAAGCATAAGTAATATACAGGTAGATCTGGTCCAAAGTAAATTTAAGAGGCAAGGTAAACTGAATTATTTATGATTCGCCTGTTCTGAAATTTGGCATGTGAGCTATTGTATTGAGAGAGAGAGAGAGAGAGAGAGAGACAGAAGGAGGAGGAGGAGGACGACGAGGAGGAGGATGGAAGGAGAAGGAAAAGAAGGAGGAGGAGGAGAAGGAGAAGAAGAAGAAGAAGAAGGAGGAGGAGGAGGAGGAGGAGGAGGAGGAGGAGGAGAAGGAGGAGGAGAAGGAGAAGGAGAAGAAGAAGAAGAAGGGGAACCTTATGTTATATCAACACAAAACTCATAATCCTTTTAATGTCTAGTGTAAGCATTTGAGTACATAGCTTGAGAGCTATCAGAGTTCTAAGCAATCATTTGTTTGTATTATCCTACATGCAATATCTAACTCAACCTAGGAGGCTTGTAGCGGGTAGAACACCAAATGTGCATGCCCTTAGTGCCAGGTTCAATCCCTAGGCATCCCAAATGCTGGAGTGATGCTCTGATTTTGTTTCATAAATAAGTGACTGAAGTAAATAAATAAATGAAATTTTCTTTTAAAATACCAAGTGCAGGGACAGTAAAACAGCTCTCTTGGATAGTAAGTTGTCATTTTCATGTCAAGCCCAGCCCCCACCACATTGAAGGTAGCTTTGGTGCTGTGGCCTCTTACACCTGTCTTCTTTACCTCTCTGTCAGTATCTGAACACCACCACAGGCACATGCACACACACACACACACACACACACACACACACACACACACACACCTTTAGGAACTTCAGAGGTAGAATATTGGTGAGATGCTGTGTTCATCTCAAGTAGTGAAGAGCACAGGCTCAGGGCTGGGCTGTGACTGGAGTGGCCTATTTACAAATCACAAGCAGTGCCATTAGATGAGGCCGAAACAGAGGGAGGGCTGTGGAAGTCAAGAAAGCTTCAGGTCAAGGACCAGGGACGTTTGCTGCTGACTGCAAGTCATACCAAAGGTTTTGTAATTTTCAGTCTAGTGGAAGGAAAGGTAGTCACATGATTTTATGGAGAGAATAGTAGATTTAGATTAGTTTTCCTCTTTCTGCTCCTCCTCCTCTTCTTCCTCTCCACCGCTCTGCTTTTTCTTCATCTTCTTTTTTGCTCTGAAGGTTTCCTGTCTATGCTTTTCCTACTGTGGATAGACCTCTGCTGATAGCAAGATTTCCCCTGTATGTGGGACTTCCATATGGGGCCAGGGGCTCAAACCTGAGTCATCATCTTCTCCTCCTCCTCCTCCATCTCCTCCTTCTCCTCCTTTCTCTCTCTTTTAAATTGTATGTATTTATTTATTTCCCCTTTTGTTGCCTTGTTTTATTATTGTTATAGTTATTGTTGTTGTTATTGATGTCATCATTGTTAGATAGGACAGAGAGAAATGGAGAGAGGAGGGGAAGACAGAGGGGGGGAGAAAGACAGACACCTACAGACCTGCTTCATCGCTTGTGAAGTGACTCCCCTGCAGGTGGGGAGCCAGAGGCTCGAACCAGGATCCTTAAGCTGGTCCTTGCACTTCATACCACATGTTCATATATATATATATATATATTTATAATTTATTTAAAAAAGGAGACATTAACAAAACCATAGGATAACAGGGGTACAACTCCACACAGTTCCCACCGCCAGAACTCCGTATCCCATCCCCTCCCCTGATAGCTTTCCTATTCTTTATCCCTCTGGGAGTATGGGCCCAAGGTCATTGTGGGATGCAGAAGGTAGAAGGTCTGGCTTCTGTAATTGATTCCCCACTGAACATGGGCATTGACTGGTGGATCCACACTCCTAGCCTGCGTCTCTCTTCCCCTAGTAGGGTGGGGCTCTGGGGAAGAATAAATAAATAAATAATAAATGAATGAATAATAAATATAGAATAAATAAATTTTATTTATTTTTTTACCAGAGTGGTGTTTAGCTAGGGCTTATAGTAGTACAAGGGATTGAACCTGGGGTTTTGGAACCTCAAGCATGATAATCTCTTTGCATAACCATTATGCTGTCTACCCCTGCCCAAACCTGGGTCTTCAAGCATGACAAACTGTGCACCTCTTCCCCTGTCCTAGGCTTGATTTAAAAAAAAAAAAAAAACTAGTGTTACATTTTTGTCTATATCTCATTATGATTGAACACCATAAAAGAATTTTCAATTTTTAGAAGAATAAATTCCTAATCATTGCAATTTCCCTCAGTGTCTTCAAATTCTACTTCTGAAATAGTTACATTGTCACTAATTCCATAACTTACTTTGTACAAAAAAAGAATGTAATGTATAATACATAATTAATTTAATGTTGGTCTGTTCTCTAAAAAAAATAAGTGATGTAGAAGTCATTTGAGGTTTCACAACTTCATAATACATTAAATAACTTTGTGTATGGTTTCATATATGCCAAGGTATTATGATTCTAGCTCATATGTAATGTGACACATAAAGTCATATAGTTGATATGTTCATTATTAGAAATTGTAATACAAAATACAAATGTTAAATACAAATATTAGTCTAAATAGATTGTAAAAATTATTGAAATCTATACTCATTTTAAAATAACTTATGTAACCATAATTTTTGAGAACAAGAGTTTACTAAGTAATAATCTACTGGTCTGAAGAGATCAATAAGTATGTTCTAAAGTCTAAACAAATATTTAAACAAAATTGGAAATTAGTAGCCACACAAATTTCAATTATTTTTATAGATTTGATGATATAAATAGATAAAGAAATACTTTAAATATTTTGAATGTATTCTAATAATACAATCAATATTAAACATAATATCTATAGAACTGTTTATTCAATTCCAAACAGGAAAAAAATCTTTCCTACTTGGTTAAGTATTATGTATAATTTTTTCCCCACATGATTATGTCAAAATAGAGCCACGTTATCTACAGATGTACTTTAACCTTAAATAAAGCCCATTGTTATAAAGAAATTGGTTCTTTATTTAATTTCTTTATTGAGGAATTAATGTATTATATTTGACAGTAAATACAATAGTTTGTACATGCATAACATTTCTTAGTTTCCACTTAACAATACAACCACCACTAGGTCCTCTATCATAGTTTTTGGACCTGTATTCTCCCCGCCATCCACCCCAGGGTCTTTTACTTTGGTTCATCAAGAAATTGGTTCTATAGTAATTTAGCTACACTGATTTGTTTCTGTTGCTCCAAAGCTAGGGAACTTCTGAACTCTCCTGAGTATTCTTGCTTTAAAATGAGACTAGAGAAATCTCATCCTTTCACGTTATTCAGACTTAAGGCTAGGGAGTGAGTGTATTGGAATTCCTTTTAAGTTCTTTTTTCAGGGAGAACCACGTTCTCTCGACATAAAAAAATAAATTAATAAAATCAAGTTAAATCTAGTTATTATTTTTAAATGTCTCTCTTCACTCTCCTCAAGAACTTTATAGTGGAGTTTCATTACACAGGTAGCCCACAACTTCCTCACTTTCCGAAAACACGTTCCTTCATTTGAAGTCACATCCAAAACCCAGCTCTCTGGGGTCTACAGGGGAGGTCTTATTCATCTTGGTCATGCCCCTTGGTGCTCGTCGCTAAATGGAATTTGAAATGACTGTCAAGAATGCTAGTCTAGCCAGAGGAATGAAAATGAATACCACGCTCAACCAGAATATAAAGAATAAAGGGTTTCATCAGGCTTGTGGTCATCTGTGACAAGAGATAAATTATATTTAAGCATTAGCGACAGTATTTCACAAATACCTGCTTCCAACAATGGCGAGGAATGAGCCGCTATGGCTTTGTGTGCATGTGTAAATGAACAAAACCTGCCTTTTCAATGGGGAGAAGGAACAAAGGCGCACAATTAGAATGTTCCCCGTGCAGCAGCTGTGGCTTCAAGGTGTCCAGCTTGGCCTTATCTTAAAAGGCAGTGGTGCTCCAGCCGTGCAGCATTTCAAGACAAACGGTCTCTCCCAGGTGTCTGCGAAACGACACCTTTCTAAGCCATACAAATATGGAGGTGAAGGGCTTGATAACTAACAATCCAATTATCCAGTTTTCTAGGATCCTTTTATGTATAACCTTTCTATGGTTCCTTTGCTATTATAAGCCCACGGTGAGAGGTAAGGGAGATGTTCAGAATTGCCTCACCCTTAGATCTTAGTGAAAGCATATGGAAAACAGAGAAATTGAAGTTCTTCTATTTTATGCAGTAAGCCACGTGCAGGCCATAAAAGCAAGTTATTCTTAGTACACTCTTATTTTCAAAGGTAAACAACTTTGAATGTTTTAGGATAATGACATGTTCAATTTAATATGTCTTTCTTAAACAGGTGGACAGATTGGTGCAGGTGTAACTTTGTTCTCTATTCATGCCTGTCTGTCTGTCTGTCTACCCCTGCAGCTCTTATTTTGTGGATTTAACAGTTCTGTGAAAGCCAAGTGGTGAAAGAGTGTGTGAAATCCAGGGATTCATATTTGGAATATAATTAGCAAAAACTTGGAATCCTGACTTTGAGTGCTTATCTTGCCCAGGGAATCTCTTTAATTCTCTTGCTCTTTGAGTGATGACAGATGAGAGTCACCAGAGAGCTTCTTCCTTTCTGAAAGATTCTGATTCACCTGTGCAATTGGGTATAGGTGTGTGAATTTTTTATAGACACATGAGGTGATTCTTACCCCGCCAGAGACCACAGACTTCCAGAAACTCTCCTCCAGGTGCCAACATCCCCATACTTAGTTGGATAGAGGCTGGGGAAAGACTACCTTATGTCTGCTGCTTCTAAGGACATTAAATGTCAACCTGCATATGAGATCAAGGTCAACAAGATGAAAAGAATTCCTAATGAAGCAGTGACCCCTCTCTTCCCCTTCTTTCCCTCTGCTAAGCTGTTTTCTCTGGGGCCACTCAGTCTTGAAATGCACTTCTATTTAGATGACAAGCTAGTGACAGTCCATTGTCCCCATGTATTCACTTTCCCTTTTTCCTTAGTTAAAGTAGCCCCAGATTTTATCTTGTGTCCGGTTGCTCAGAAGAAATACACTATTCCCAGCACCCATGCCAGTGTTCAAGCCTGTCATTAAGTATCATGGAAAGGGTTACAAGAAGTCTATCAATGCAAGTTGTGAAGAATCTGTTTATGGTCCAGGATGTGGGACAGTGTGTAGAGCATCAGATGCTCAAGCAGTAGGCCCTGAGTTCAATCCCTAGCATCCTGCATGCCAGAGTGTTGCTCTGGGTCTCTCTCTCTCTCTCTCTCTCTCTCTCTCTCTCTCTCTCTCTCCCCCCACTCAGTCCTACAGGTTCTCACTTTCAATCCCAGGACCACCTTATTCCAGAGCTGACAAGTGTTTTCTTCCTTTACTCTAAGTCTCTTTTTCCCTCTAATAATAGATTCATTTTTAAAATGAGTGAAATTGGGAGCTGAAGATAGCTCACAAGTAGATTGGATAACTTACCATGAGAGAGGGCCTAGATTGGAACCCCAGCTAACACATAGGAGCACCAGCCAAGTGAAAGCTTCACAAACAGTGAAGCATGGCCATGCTCTCTCTTTTCATTTTCTGTTTTTGGAATCTCTTTACTGCTCTTTCATCATTTATTTGGGGGGCGGGGGAAGGAATCCATCAGGAATGGAGAAGTCAAACAGGTTTCTAGCACCAGAAAAATTCTGGTGGAAAAAAAAATCAGATAAATAAATAAATGCTAAGCCTCTTAAAAGTGGAGAGATTCCTTTTCTATATTCTATTAGATAGGACAAAAGACAGGATAACTAGAACTTGAAGGAAACCAGAACATACATCCTGTATTCAGAAGCAACCCCCTTTTAATGACAAAAGTCAAAGCAAGAAGAGTGCTCTGACCTTCCCTTTCTTCTTCCCTGAAGTGGGAGAAAATTTTTCCTAGGAAAGATATCTTCCTTGCATCAGAAGGAAAGAAACATCCCATTGTGTGCTCAAGATGCCCATATCTAGGAATCCCATACAAACAGACCTTGATTTAAAAAAAAAAAAAATTACTATCTTCTGTTAGCCTCTCCACACAGTATAGTTTTGTTTTTTTTTTCCCATTATTCTCTTTGTATTCAACCTAATATTCCAACATTTGGTCCAAAGTTAGGCTGGCAATTTCTGTTCAACAGTAGAGCAAGGAGGCTTTATCTTTTTTTTTTTTTGGGGGGGGTGTACCTTCTTTCCTAATAGTGTTTCCTTTGTTACCAAAAAACCCTCCTGTGAAGAGCTTAGACTAAGCCTGAAGACACTGACAGAGGTTAAATGTCCCCTTTTCTGCCTGCCTGCTCCTCCAAGGACAGATTGATCACACAGCGGTTTCTAGAAGTCAGATTTTCAGTGATTACTCTTCCTCTTCTTCCTCCTCCCCCTCCTACTTCTTCTTCATCTTCTATTTCTTTATTTCTTTTTTTGCCACCAGGGTTATCATTGGGGCTCAGCGCCAACACTAAGTATTCTCCACTCCTGGTACCCGTTTTTTATGCTTCCTATTTGTATTTGATAGAACAGGGAGAAACTGAGACTCGAGGGGGGATGGGGAGGTGGATGGAGAGAAAGATAGACACTTGCAGACCCGTTTCACCTCTCATGAAGCTTTCCCCCTGCACATGGGTAGTGGCGGCTCAAACCAGGTGCCTTGTGCATGGTGGCATGTGCCCTTAACCAGGTCACCAATGCCCAACCCCCAAGTTTCCATTGTCTCACTATCTTCTCTTTAAACATTTCTAGACTACTTTGAACATGAAGCCCTCCCTCCTCAGACATTTTTGAATGAATAGAATTTTTTGATTTTTTTTTAATTCAAGCATCTTTTTTAAAACTTTCTAAAGTAAATCACTCCTTGACTTCTTTTTTATAGTTGTCACTGAAAGAATGGCGGTGCCTTACTACAAGAGGAATTCTTTTGAAAATAAACCACTTAGTGACATTCTTTGCTAGTCATGACTGTCACCACTGCAATTAGACTGAAATTGTGAACATAATTATGCAGTGGTTCACTGATAATTCTGTGGTGGATGGGGGCTTGGAAAGAAGTTTACAGCCAGTGAAATGGGAATTTCACTGTGCCATCTTTCTGGTTTATAGTTAATTCATCTTCACATACAAGCCAAAAATGGGGACAGGGAAAAAAAATCACTTGATTTTATATTGTCCCATTAATAATTGAATTAACAGTTAAAATTGAAATAGCCATTTTATACTCAATTAAAGTTCATGCCTCTACTGAGGCTCTGTTTCCCAACTGTGAAACATGGGACTCTCAAAATTCTGAGAACAACTTTTTAAATTAGATTAAAAATCTTGTGAAATAAGGACCTAATTCTTAACTGCTTGTTTACATTGTATCACAGTCTGTATTACATAGAATTGACTGGTTCTTCATTTGCATTTCATTGGATATTGCAGAAATCTGGATAATACATTTAGTTTGCAAATTTTAATGTATTTTGCCAGTTTCCCTTTGTTGTACTGTTTTTTTCATTTCATTTTATTGTATTTTATTTTTTTATTTAAGAAAGGATTAATAAACAAAACCATAGGGTAGGAGGGGTAAAATTCCTCACAATTCCCACCACCCAATCTCCATATCCCACCCCCTCCCCTGATAGCTTTCCCATTCTCCATCCCTCTGGGAGCATGGACCCAGGGTCATTGTGGGTTGTAGAAGGTGGAAGGTCTGGCTTCTGTAATTGCTTCCCCGCTGAACATGGGCATTGACTGGTCGGTCCATACTCCCAGTCTGCCTCTCTCTTTCCCTAGTAGGGTGGGTCTCTGGGGAAGCGGAGCTCCAGGACACATTGGTGGGGTCTTCAGTCCAGGGAAGCCTGGCCGGCATCCTGATGACATCTGGAACCTGGTGGCTGAAAAGAGAGTTAACATACGAAGCCAAACAAATTGTTGAGCAATCATGGACCCATAGCTTGGAATAGAGGAGAGGAAGTGTTAGGGGGTTACTCACTGCAAACTCTAATGCACTTCTGCTTTCAGGCATATATTCTGCAGTAGTTTTTTTTTTTAATATTTTATTTTATTTATTTATTCCCTTTTGTTGCCCTTGTTGTTTTATTGTTGTAGTTATTATTGTTGTTGTTGTCGTTGTTGGATAGGACAGAGAGAAATGGAGAGAGGAGGGGAAGACAAAGAGGAGGAGAGAAAGATAGACACCTGCAGACCTGCTTCACCGCCTGTGAAGCGACTCCCCTGCAGGTGGGGAGCCGGGGTTCGAACCGGGTTCCTTATGCCGGTCCTTGTGCTTTGCGCCACCTGTGATTAACCCGCTGCACTACAGCCCAACTCCCTATTTTGCAGTAGTTTACGGATACGTGTGAACATATGCTCTCTCTCTCAGAAACTGGTGTATAACTAGGTTTTGGGACTTTGTTAGAAAGTGAACCATCTGAGATGAAATTAGAGATTACTCTGAAAGGAAAGGTCTCACCCGAGTAATGAAGTTGAAGGATTGTCATTCCACACGTGAAGTCTCTGGACACAGTCTGAAGTGAAGCATGTTGAGGTGGCAATCGTTGTGTTGGTTAGGTTGTGATCGGCAGATGCAATATTATTTGATATGGACTGGGAGAGGCATACGGGAAAGTGGGCCGTATCCAAGGGTTCCAGGACTGGGGGAAGTAGAGGCTCTCTAGTGGAGATGTGAGGTTCCTGCTGTCTTACGGTTCCAAATGACAATTGATAGTTAATGTTATCATCACATTATTTGGTAATTGAGTTAACTTTGAAAAGTCCTTTTGTTAGGGTTTGCTGTACAGTACCCATATCTTGTATATAGCTGTGCTATTTGTTGCTTCTGATCTACTTGGTCTAGGCTTTTGAGAGAGTCTGCATATCAGTTACACAGCCTATATATTGAAAAGATTCAGTTTGTGTTTTGAAACTTCAAGACATACAATTAATTTTCCCCCTCGTATTAATTAACTAGTGATTTATATGACTACATTTTACTAGGAGTGTACATAAACACCATTCCCACCACCAAAAGACTGTGACCCATCCCTCCCATCCACTCCCACCCCCCACTGGCCCAGGAAGCTGCATGTCTACTCCTCACAACAGGGTTTTTACTTTATGACCTACTTACAATTTGGTCAGGTCCTGCTTTTAGTTTCCCTTTCAAATCTTCTTACTCAACATCTGTTGATGAGTGGGATCATCCCATACTCATTTTTATCTTTCTGACTTAGCTCACTTAACATAATTCCTTCGAGCTCTGTCCAAGATGGGTCAGCGAAGAAGGTGGGTTCATTGTTCTTGATAGCTGCATAGTATTCCATTGTGTATATATACCACAGCTTTCTCAGCCACTCATCTGGTGTTGGGCACCTGGGTTGCTTCCAGGTTATAGCTATTATGAATTGTGCTGCTATGAACATAGGAGTACACACCTCTTTTTGGTTGGGTGTTATGGAGTCCTTGGGGTATAACCCCAGGAGAGGAAGTACTGGGTTATATGGAAGGTCCATGTCTAGCCTTCTGAGAGTTTTCCAGATTGCTCTCCATAGAGGCTGTACCAATTTACATTCCCATCAGCAATGTAAAAGGGTTCCTCTGTCCACATAGCCTCTCCAGCATGTGTTGCTGCTGTCCTTTTTGATGTATGCCATTCTTACAGGAGTGAGGTGGTATCTAAGTGTTGTGTTAATTTGCATTTCTCTGACAATCAGTGACCTAGAGCAGTGTTTCATATGTTTGTTAGCCTTTTGGATCTCCTCTGAGGTGAATGTTTTGTTCATATCCTCTGCCCATTTTTGGATGGGGTCATTTGCTTTTTTGGTGGTAAGTTTGCTGAGCTCTTTATATATTTTGGTGATTAGTTTCTTGTCTGATGTATGGCTTGTGAAGATCTTCTCCCATTCTGTGAGGGGTCTCTCTGTTTGTTTAATAGTTTCTTTGGATGTGCAGAAGCTTTTCAATTTGATGTAGACCTATTGGTTTGTTTCTGCTTTAGTCTTCCTTGCAATTGGGTTTGATTCATCAAAGATGTCCTTGAGGTGTAGGTGGGAAACTGTTTTACCAATGTTTTCCTCTAAGTATTTGATTGTTTCTGGTCTGACATCTAGGTCTTTGATCCATTTGGAGTTGATTTTTGTTTCTGGTGAGATAAAGTGGCTCAATTTCATTCTTCTGCATGTTACAACCCAGTTTTCCCAGCACCATTTATTGAAGAGAGCCTCCTTTTCCCATTTAATCCTTTGGGCCCCACTATCAAAGATTAGATGTCCATAGGTGTGGGGATTTATTTCTGAGCTTTCAATTCTGTTCCACTGGTCTGTGTGCCTATTTTTGTTACAGTACCATGCTGTTTTGATGATGATGGCTTTATAATATAGTTTAAGGTCTGGGAGTGTGATGCCTCCATTTCTGTTTCTTTTCCTTAAGATGGCCTTGGCAATTCTATGTGTATTCATGTTCCAGATAAATGATTGTAGTGTTTGTTCTATTATCTTAAAGAAGCTTATTGGAACTTTGATGGGGATTACAATAAATTTGTATATGGCTCAGGGGTGAATATTCATTTTGATGATATTTATTCTTCCAATCCATTAGCATGGGACATCTTTCCATTTCTTGGTATCAGTTTCTATTTCCTTGTGTAGCGACTCATAGTTTTCAGCATATACAAAGCTTTCACTTCTTCGGTCAACTTTATTCCTAGGTATTTGATTGATTTTGCTGAAACAGTAAACAGGTGTGATTTCTGGATGTCTTCTTCTTCAGATTTAGTTTTTGCATAAATAAATGCCACTGATTTTTGTACATTGATTTTGTAGCCTGATACCTTGCTGTATTGCCTAATAACTTCTAGTAGTTTTCTGCTGGATTCTTTAGGTCTTTCTATGTATACTATCATATCATCTGCAAATAGTGAGAGCTTGACTTCTTCCCTTCCAATCTGTATTCCTTTGGCTTCTTTCTCTTGCCTGATTGCTATGGCAAGAACTTCCAATACTATGTTGAAGATTAATGGTGACAGTGGACAGCCCTGTCTAGTCCCCTATCTGAGGGGGAATGCTTTCACATTCTGTCCATTGAGTATGATGTTGGCTGTAGGTTTGCTATATATAGACTCCACTATCTTGAGGAATTTCCCATCTATTCCCATTTTTTGTAGAGTTTTGAGCATGAATGGGTGTTGGATTTTGTCAAAGGCTTTCTCTGCATCTATTGAGATAATCATGTGGTTTTTGGCATTGCTTTTATTGATGTGGTCAATGACATTGATTGACTTATGGATGTTGAACCAGCCTTGCATTCCTGGGATGAATCCCACTTCGTCTTGATGAACATCTTTTTGATATGTTGCTGTATCCGGTTGGCCAAGATCTTCTTTAATATTTTGGCATCTATGTTCATCAGAGATATTGGTCTGGAGTTTTCCTTTTTTGTTCTGTCCCTATCAGCTTTTGGTATCAGGGTGATGTTGGATTCATAGAAGGTGGAAGGGAGTATTCCTGTTTCTTCAATCTTATGGAAAAGCTTCAGAAGTATGGGTACTGTTTCCTGAAAGTTTTGTAGAATTCATTTGTGAAGCCATCTGGTCCAGGACTTTTGTTGTTGGGGAGGTTCTTAATAACGGTTTCAATTTATTTGTCTGTAATTGGTGCATTTAGATTTTGTTGTTCTTCTTGGTTCAGTTTTGGAAGGGCATATGCTTCTAGGAATTGTTCCATTTCTTCCATATTCTCTAGCTTGGTGGCAAAAAGTTCTTTATAGAAGTTTTGCAGGATTCTCTGGATTTCTGTGGTGTCAGTTGTGATATCTCCTCCATCGTTTACAACTCTCTTAATTTGAGTCTTCTCTCTTTTTTGTTTGGTGAGTCTGGCTAGGGGTTTGTCAATTTTGTTTAATCTTTCAAAGAACCAACATTTGGCTTCATTGATCTTTTGTATGGTTCTTTTATTTTCGATGTTGTTTATTTCTGCTCTAACTTTAGTGATTTCTGTCCCTCCGGATGCTTTAGGGTTCCTTTGTTCCTCTTCCTCTATGTCCTTGAGGTGTGCAGTAAGGTCGTTCATTTGAGCTTCTTCTTGGTGTTTAATATGTGATGTATGGCTACAAGTTTCCCTCTTAGTACTGCTTTAGCTGTGTCCCAAATATTTTGATAGGTTGTGTCTTCATTTTCATTTGTTTCCAGGAACATTTGAATTTCCTGCTTGAGTGAATCTCTGACCCAGTGGTTCTTAACCACTGTATGTTTTTTAGTTTCCAAATTCTGTGACTTTTACTAATTTTCTGTTTGTTGTTAAATGTTAGTTTTACTCCACTGTGGTCTGAGAAGATACTTGGGATGATTTCAATGTTCTTGAATTTATTGATGCTGTCTTTGTGACCTAACATGTGGTCTATCCTTGAGTATGTGTTATGTGGATTTGAAAAGAAGGTGTATTCCTGTTTTTTGGGGTGAAGGACTCTGAAAATGTCCAAGAGGTCCAGTCTGTCAATCTCTTCATTCAATTCTCTTGTGTCTTTGTTGGCTCTCTGCTTTGTTGATCTGTTAAGTGTGAGAGTGGGGTATTGAAGTCTCCCACTATTATTGTATTACTATTGATGTATTTTTGAAATTCTTTCAGTAAGTGCTTGACGTATTTGGATGGTCCTTCATTGGGTGCATAGATGTTAATGATTGTTAAGTCTTCTTGGCTGATTGATTCTCTAACCATTATGTAATGTCCTTGCCCATCTTTTATTACTTTATTTAATTTAAAATCTATCATGTCTGAGATGAGAATGGCTGCTCCTGCCCTTTTTTGTGGTCCGTTAGCCTGTATGACAGTTTTCCATCCTTTCACTTTAAGTCTGTGTTTATCTTGTTGTGATAGATGGGATTCTTGCAAGCAGCATATGGTTGGATTATGTTTTCTGATCCATCCCCCAACTCTGTGACTTTGGATGGGTGAGTTTAAGCCATTGACGTTTATTGATATTATGGATTTAATGTATTGTAGTGCCATTGTTCAAAAAAAAATTTTTTTGTTTGCTCTGATATATTGCCAGTATTATAGTGTTGTTCTTGTTTATAAGAGGTCTTTTAGAACCTCTTTCAGGGCCGATTTGGTGATGGTTGCCTCCTTTAACTGTTGTTTGTCTAAGAAGGTTTTGATCCCTCCATCTAGTTTGAATGAAAGTCTGGCAGAATATATTATCCTTGGTTGAAACCCTTTTTCATTCAGGGCTTGATAGATATCTTGCCATTCTCTTCTAGCTTTTAGAGTTTGAGTGGAGAAATCTGCAGATAATCTTATGGGTTTTCCCTTGTATGTGACTTTTTATTTCTCTCTTGCAGCCTTTAGGATCCTTTCTTTATCCTTACTTCTTCTCATTGTGACTATGATGTGTCTTGGTGTCTTCAGGTCTGGGTTGATTCTGTTTGGTTCTCTCTGGGCCTCTTGAATCTTGATGTCCTTTCTGTTATTCAGGTCTGGGAAGTTTTCTTCTATTATTTCCTCTAGAATGTTTGCTTCCCCTTCCTCTCTTTCTTCCTCTGGCAGGGCAACTATGCGAATGTTACTTGTTTTGAGATCATCCCATATGTCTCTGTTGTTGTTTTCAGTGTCTCTCAATCTCTTTTTAAGCTCTTTCACCTCTTTCTTCGTTTTCTCTAACTCATCCTCTGTCTGACTAATTCTGTTTTCTGCTTCTGTTAGTCTGCTTTCCCTTGCCTCAGCTTCTTTCTTCATTACAGCTATTTCAGCTTTCAGTTCTCTAATTGCCTCAAGATAATCAGTATTTTCCTTGGGGGTCTCAACTGTTGTTTCCCTAATACTGCCATTCCTTTCCTCCAATGTTGTTTGTATTTCTGTGATTAATAAGTTTATTATTGCTTACATACTTTTCTTATCTATGGTTACTTCTGGCTGATTTGTAGTTTCTTCTGGGCTCTTGTCTTCATTCATTGGAGTAGCAGTTTTATTTGTTTTTGATCTACCCATTTTTTTGATTTATGTGTTTCTTTTTTTATGCTCTGTTGTTCCTCAGTTGTTGTGTCTTGAGCACAAGCAACACTGTACTAAATACCTTTATGACAATTGCACTCACCAACCTCAGCAATTACAGTAGCAACTGAAGCAAGTATTGAAGCAGTTTAATCACTACCAGTTAGCCAAACAATTTCTCCAGTCCGTGAAAAAATAGTAACCAAATCCCAGTGAAGAAGAAAGAGAAAAGAAAGAAGGGATAGCAAGAATAGACAGTTATGCAAATCTACTATCCACTGTATATTCTAGGGGTAACAAGAGGGGAAATGGGACTAGATCAGAGATACACACATAGAGAGTGCACTCTGAGTCAGATTTCTTCTCCAAAATAATTCACAAATTCAGAAAGGCAAAGAAGAAGGAAGGAAGGAGTGTATGACAAGTTAAAAAAAGAAAGAAAGAAAAATAAAAAAGAGACAAGTGAGAGAAAAGGGGAAAGATAAGAAAAAGAGCTGTAATTAAAGAGCAGTGAAAAGAAAACAAACCCTCAGGACTAGACAAGGATGGCTGAAATAGACAGTTATGCAAATTTACTATCCACTGTATATTCTAGGGGTGGCTAAAGGAGGAAGGGAAGTTGAGCAGAGACACTCACAGTGAGAGTCCACACTGAGTCAGAATTCTTCCCCAAAATAATTCCCAAATGTGTATCAGTGATTTCAAAAAAGCACACTGTTGGTGTGGGGGCTGGGGCCTGTGGCTTTGGAAGTTGTAGGATTAAGGAAGAAAGGATGACAAGAATGAGAAAAAGAAAAAAAAAGAAAGAGAGAAAAAAAAGATAAGAAAAAGAACAGTCATAAAAGAGCAGTGAAAGGAAAGATTTTTTAAAATTTATTTTTAATTATTTAATTAGCTATGTGGGGTGAGGTGGGGGGGGTTGGCTACTTAGAAAGAAAAAAAAGGCCAGAGGTTTCAGAAGGGTATAGACTTAGAATGAATGATACTCCCTGGTGGGACAGGAATTTGGTAAAGACAGAAGCTCAGCAGGGGAGCCTGCTAGGAGCTGGTCCCCAGGGACTAGTTTTGGGGGGGTGGGGAGGGGGAGGAGGTGTGCTTTATAATTAATTGGAAAAAAATATTTTCCCCCTTTTTTTCTAATCTATTTCTTAACCTAAATTAAGTTATAGTCACCTCCTTGGTGTTACCGCTAGGACCCCTTATTGACTGGCCTACTAAAGGCAGATAATCCTACCGTTTCCAGAAGATGTGGTCAGAGCTCAAGCCACTAGCAGCTTCTCAGTTCTCCATCTTCTGGGAAACCCCCTTGTACTGTTTTTAAAAGGTGTCAAAAAAAGAAAAAAAAAAGGTGTCTTGATGTAAACATTTAGTGATGTTTCACTATCATTATCCAATCACTACCTGTTTTATTTATTCTAAATTTAAATTTGAGGGACCAGGTGGTGGCACACCAGGTTAAAGTGCTCAGATTACAGTGCACAAGGACCCCAGTTCAAGCCCTCTGGTCCCCACCTGCAGGGGGAAAGCTTCATGAATGGTGAAGCAGGACTGCAGATTCCTCTCTCTCTCCCTCTATATCTCCCCTTCCCCTATTAATTTCTCTCTGACTCTATTCAGTAATAAAAAAGAAAAATATTTAAAAAAAATATTAAAAATAAAACATTTAAATTTGAGAAATTTGAACTCACATAAAGTTAGTTCCTTCCTTTCATTTCTTATATTCCATTATTCAAGAAAATTTGCATTTAAGGACTCTATGCTCTGACACATTACTGAAAGCATAAATTATTATAAGTGACTTCATATTGAACTGTTAAATAAATCATGCTAAATCTCATATTTTTCTTTTTTTTCTATAATTTACAAAACAAATTCTATGGAAGGCTTTTAGAATAAATCTTTCAAGAAACAGGGAGAAAATTTGATTGTGTATTTTTAATCACATTGATCATGCATTCCCTGTATTATAAAAATTAAAGTAGATTTATATCATGGTAATTATGTAAATATAATTGCTCTTACAGTAACAATGCAATAACATAACACGACACTAGCTCAGTTATTTCCATTTCACTTTTCTGTATAAGATATGCTGCCTAGTCAAGGTCATAGGCAACTATTCTGGTAGTTTCTACCCTCATAAGATATTTAATTTTAGTAGCTATATTTCTTTTAAAAAATTAAGTTGTTTTTATTCAAAACATTCCTAAAAGTGAATGACACATTTTATACATTACCTGTATGGTCTGACCAACTTATTTTCAAGTTTATTTACAAAACATCACTGAAACAGTAATCTTACTTTATATGAAACTCTTGGCTGTGACAAAATAGCTCTTGAGTTTGACTGCCTGTGCTAGAATGCTGATAACTATTCTGCTGACATCTTGCACAATGTAAGCACAGATTCTAAATGTCGCCATTTACTGTTCAAACTGTGTGCGCTACACTCCACACAACCACTATCTTAGAGCATCTGCGCTTCCGTAGGACAGAGTGGTGATAGTGCCTGTGACCTGACTGTTCCTACTTTCTGTGGCAGGGCAATAACGTCACAGTCAGACAGTTGGCCTGAACCATAATATGGAACCGCATCTTTTGAGGACTTTTTTTTGTCTAGTTAGCTGTGTAATTACAGAAGAAATTTCCAACCAAGACAGAGACACATTATACCCCTGGCCCATGGTTAAGAATTGTTCCAGCATAGCCACAGTCCTCCTTCCTAAGTCTCAGGCTTTTTTTTTTTTTTCAAGTGCAGATAGTTGCTCTATTTTTGGCCAAGGAAGTACATCAATTAATGCTGTTCACATTCTCTCACCTCAGTCCTCTGATGACTGCTTCCTCTCACAATGCCAGGGCTGATTACATTGTGGTGGGGAAAGCTACTTTTAATCCAAGTCAAGAAGACGCTTTCTAACTGTTCACACACCATAGGAGCCCTGACATATTCTAGGAAATACCATTAAGTAGACCCCTGCCGTAGCACTTCATCATGCCACATGAGGGGCCAGTCTGGCCTCTGCAATCACCAAGTTTCATGAGTTACCTTACTCGTACAGCAGTAGGATTTTTTTTTCCATGTTTCAAAGTATCTAAAGCACCTTTACTTGCCAAGAACAAGAGAGAGAGAGAGAGAAGGGAGAGGGGGGAGAGAGATAAGGGAGAGAGAGAGGAGAGGGAGAGAGAGAGAAAAGGGAGAGAGGGAGAGAGAGAAAGAGGGGAAGAGAGAGAGAAGGGAGAGAGAGAGGGGAGAGAGGGAGAGAGAGGGAGAGAGAGGGAAGGGAGAGAGAGAAGGAGGAGAGAGAGAAAGAGAGAGACCAGACTAGTGATTTCAGCTTCTGTGAAATGTGTCCATGTAAAAATAACAAAAACATGCTTTTTATGGAAGTCCTTCATTCAAAAATGATTTTTGTGCTGAATGAAAGTTTTTAATGAAATGAAATTCAGCCTACTATTGAATCTGATTATACAATTCTCAATGCGATTGAGATGAAAAGAAATGTCAAAGCTATTTTTGGTGCAATGTAAAAGTCATGACCACTTGTTAGATACTGCTTTTGTGTGGGGGTCTTGGTTTATCCATAAAAACAGATCTAGCCTTTACAGGTTCTTAGGATTATGCAAACTCTTCAAGATCAAGATCAGGATGAAGACCAAGAAGCTGAAAGACTAGAGGCATATTACCTACAAGATTCAGAAATTATACACCACAACTGGTCCACAGTAAGGCTGCAGAAATAGAGGCAGATGATAGACAGATAGACAGTCAGAGAGACAGATGGGGTCTTGGTTTTATTTGTTTGTTTGTTTGTTTTCAACTGAGGTGGAACTTTAGGGTTTTAGGGCTTGGTCTTTGTAGGTGCATTCAAAGCAGACAAATTATGATTAAAAGTACTGGAAGAGTGAAAAAGGGAAAGAGAAAAGTAAAAAGAAAAACTTCAGAACCAACTGAACAGTTAACTAAATCAACCAGGATCTGTAAAGCATAAAAGGGTCTCAGAGGGTGGTGGCCACGCTCTGATCCTGTCTGTTGTTCCCTGTGTTGGAGTGAATCTTTCTGGGAGGGCCTGCCCCTGTCTCCAGCATACCTGGACAATACACTTGAGTCAGTCACTTGACTTACAGAAAAGAAAAGCTACCTCTGGGCACTTATAATACAGACACATAATTCAAATTTCAGTAAAGCCACATGCCATCTCTACTTTGAATTTGCCTGTTAACAAGATAAATACTAAAAACCAAAACTTTAAATAAACCAGACTAAGAAATAATTCTATTAAATGTTTAATTAACTATTTGGCTGCTCTAGCCATGGGTGAATATTTTTGTATTTTTTTAACTTGTAAAAATTCATATTTTACATTTCTAGGAGTTTTATCAGTGGGGAGAGAGGTACCCAGTTCGACCCCTGGAACTGCATATGCCAGTGCCCTGGTGTCTCTCTCCTTTTCTCTCACACAGAATAGGTCCAGAAAAGCCTTACTGAGGTATAATATTCACTTGATATAACAAGCCACTGATTTTTTTTTCTTTTGAGCAAATAAACAAAGCTTTACAACCAGAACTATGATTCAGTCTTAGACATTTCCATCATTTATGGATACTTGTGGGTCCGGGTGGTGGTGCACCTGGTTGAGCACACGTTACAGTGCTCAGTGACCCAGGTTCAAATCCATCCCCCCCCCCCCCCGCCCCACATGCCATCCCCACGTGCAGGGGGAAAGCTTCACAAGTGGTGAAGCAGTCCTGAAGATGTTTCTCTGTCTCTCTCCCTCTCCATATTCCCCTTCCTCTCTGTTTCTGGTTGTCTCTATCAAATAAAGATAGTAAACAAAACAAAAAAAATTTAAAGAGATACTTGTGCCTCTTTGGATTTACTTGTCCCCTGCTCAGCTGTAAGCAAGTCTGAAACTAGTTCATTCATCTAGAGATTTGCCTTTGCCCATGGAAGCATTTGGTGATGTGGTTTCTGTATGAAAGGCTTCTTTCTCAAACAGAATTTGTTTCCAGTTTATCTGAGTCGTGGCTGTGCTTTGTCTCCCTTTATTGATGAATAGTCTGGCACTGTTTGTTTAAGCTATGGATTTGCATATTTGCTCCACTCAATGAACGGACATTTCAGTTCTTTTTATTTGGGGGCTGTTAGGAATAATGCTGCTATAAACACTCCCATAAAAAATTGTGTAGCCATATGCTTTCATTTCTTTTAGATCCTCAAGATACAGTGGCACATTGAAATTTGTCATTTTCAGAACCTGTCAAACTCTTTTCCAAAGTGGCTGCTTCATTTTTCATTCACACCTGCACCGCATCAAAGTTCCAGGGCATTCCTGATGGAGGATTCACGCGGATAACAGCGTCTGTGTCCTAGTTCGCCTCCCCAGTGCGTGGCCAGGCGTGTGGAGATGACCTCAGAGCCAGCACTGCCAGTCGGTTCAAAAGCCCAACAGCTGTAAGCAGGACCCGCAAAAACCCTGCCAAGCCGAAGCCAGTCCAAAAGAGAACAGGCAAAAACAAATACAGAGTAGCTTTTTAATGCCGCATAAATCTACCTAGTTGCTAACGCATAAAAAGAATACTGGATTGTTTCATATGAGGTTGCGGTTTTATGATACATGGCAACTTCTGCTCCGAAATGACATCTCTGCTTTGGGGCCTCTGGTGCTTACACTGGCAGCCTGGGTCGTCAGCACTATTGCTAACTGCACCATCAGAGATGTGCAAAAGAGAAACCTTTGTTAGCAGCCTCCTTAGTGCTTCCTCTACTGAAAGACACCACTTATTAAGGAGCTGCTAGCAGGGCAAGAGTCAGCTCATGTCTACTACTTCAAGTGCAGGGCTAGACTCTTGGCTCAGTTCAGTGAAAGCGACAGCAACTGCAAAAGTACTTGCAGCAGGAAAAGCCACTGAGATGCAGGTGGCCAGTGTCCCCTGATCTACACAGCAGTGAGACTGACTTTCTGGTATCTGCTGGTCATTGGGGGGAAGCCATCCCTGGTCCCTTTCCACACCCATCTCTGTGTTCTCCAGCCCTGTCTTAAGACATTGCAGTCACTTCTGCGCATGAGAAGTCACAGTGGATTCATAGCACTCTCCTGACCAGTCCCTGCTTTGTTTGTGCCTGGGGATCAACTCTGGCTGATTGGTGGACTCAGTTCACCACTGTGTTGTCTGCTCAGCAGGGATTCACCTGGACTAATGTCTTTGATGTAGCGAAAACAAATGCCTGTTTTCCTTTCTCTTCTCAATAATCTCATTCTTTCTTTCTTTCTTTCCTTTCTTTTCTTTTCTTTTCCTTCTTTTTTTTTTTGCCTCCAGGGTGCCTACATGAAGAACCCACTGTTCCTGGCGGCCATCTTTTTTCCCCCGTTGTTGCTGTTGTTGTTATTGTTGTTATTGCTGTTGTTATTGGATAGAACAGAGAGAAATGGAGAGAAGAGAGGAAGAGAGAAAGATGGACACCTGCAGACCTGTTCCCCTCCCCCCTTGTGATGTGAACCCCCCCTGCAGGTGGGGAGCTGGGGGCTTGAACTGGGATCCTTTCATGAGTCCTTGTACTTTGCACTATGTGCGTTTAACCCATTGTGCTACTGCACTCCCCACCCCCAGCTACCCAGTTATATCATTTCTAATAGTGTTTTTTTTTCCTTTTTAGTAAGATAAAAACACTTTGATGGTGTAACAAATTAAATACGTATGCACCCTCTGAGTTCATCAAATTATCTTCTGATCATTTGTTGTTTTGTTTGTTTGTGTTTCTGCCAGGGCCTTAGGCTTGAAAGATTTCACCAATGTTTGGTGATTTTTTTTTTTAAATAAATAGAGGGTAAGAAACACACACACACACACACACACACGGGGGGGGGGGAGGGAGAGAGAGAGAGAGAGAGGGAGAGAAGCACCATAGCACGTGCCCACAGCTCATGAAGCTTCCGTGAGATGCTGCCACATGGTGACAGGGGCCCAGGTCCTATACATGGCAAACCAAAAGCTGTATGGGAGAGCGACAACCTGGTCCCTCTGGAATGAGGGTTTTCAACAGCAAAACGCCTGCCTCTCACCTGCTGTCTGCTGTATTTTCTTCCCTGTAGACTTTCTCCATTGCCGCCCTTCTCCAGCAGAATCTTCTTTTTCTAACCCTATGGACCAGGTTCCCCTCACTGGGACCTACCACAGAGCAAAACCCTTTCTTTTTCACTTCTGCGAGGCAATTTCAAAGTTGCACTGGTTTAATAGAAGATT